>NC_136516.1:64442257-64449757 GCF_053919585.1 Euprymna scolopes
TAAAGCAACCCCTCTCCTCCACCCCCACATATTCTCCTTCCCCTTATGTATCCCTATGCCCTCACCTAAAGGAGAAATGAACTTCCCAAACCCTCCCCCACACGTTCCTTCAACCCCAAAACTAAAACATCATCAATATACCACACGCCCCCCACCTTCCCTCCTTGTTCCCTCCATCTCTTCCTCTTCCGCCCTTCTCGCTACCACCCTGACCTCATTCACTCTTCCACTCTTTCATCCCAAAATAGCGAATAATTTCTGTAACAATCTGAGGATTCTACAGACGGCAAAAAACAGCCATGTAGCCAAAATTGTTACTTAACAGAAAAATACGGTGACAAAAAATAAAACGTATATATATATATACATATGTATATATATATGCATATGTATATATATATGTATATATACATATGTATACATATACGTATATATACATATGTCTACATATATATATATATGTATATATATATGTATATATATATGCATATATATGTACATATATGTATATATACATGTATATATGTATATATACATGTATATATATGTATATATATATGAATATACGTATATATATGTATATATATATGTATATATATATATATGTATATATATGTATACATATGTATATACATATGTATACATATATGTATATACATATGTAAATATGTGTGTATATATATGTGTATATACATGTATATATATGTATATATATACGTGTATATACATGTATATATATATGTCTATAAATGTATATATATATGTCTATAAATGTATATATATATGTCTATAAATGTATATATATATGTATAAATATGTCTATGTACATATGTATACATATATATATGTATATATAAGTATATATATGTATGAATATATACATATGTATATATATACATATGTATACATATATATACATACATATGTATACATATATATACATGTGTTATACATATATACATATGTATACATATATGTATATGCATATATATGTATATATATATGTATATATTTATACACATATATATACATATATATACACATATATACATATATATATACACACATATAAATATATATATGGATATATATGTATATTTGTATATATCATTGTATATATATATATATATATATGTATGTATGTATGTATATATACATATGTATTTATCAATGTGTATGTATATATATATACATAAGTATATATACATATGTATATATATATATATACCTGTATATACATATATGTATGAATATGTTTATATATGTATATATATTTTGTATATATATGTGTATATAAATACTTATATACATATATATATGTATATATATGTATATATATATATGAATATACCTGTATATATACAAAAAAATATATATGTATATATATGCATGTATGTATATATATAAAATATACATATATACATATTTATATATATGTATATATGAATATGTATATATATACATATGTATACATATATATATACATATGTATACATATCAATGTATATATAGATCTGTAAATATATACATATGTATACATATATATATGTATACATATATATATGTATATATATGTAGGTATATATATACATAGGTATATATATATATATTTATGTACACATATATATACATATGTATACATATATATATATATGTATATATGTGTATGCATATTTACACATATATATACATACATATAGATACACATATATAAATATATGCATATATACATATCTATATAAATACACATACACATATATATATAAATATATGCATATATACATATCTATATATACACCTACATATATGCATATATATACATCTCTATACATACACATATACGTATATATATATACATATATATACATAACTATATATATACATATATATATACATATATATACATATAATACATATATATCTTCACATATATATACATATATATACATAACTATACATATATATACATATATATACATATATATAAATAACTATACATATATATACATATATACACATATACATAAATAACTATACATATATATATATATACATATATATACATATACATAAATAACTATACATATATATACATATATATATATATAACTATATATATATACATATATTAGTCTCGCAAGTAACTGCGAGACAAACAAAATGTTACTTAGAGACTACTATTGTGTAATCCAGCGTAGGGTACCGGTAGAAAAAATAAAAAATTAATTTACTTGAGACATACTTATTGAACATTTTCTGAAATAGTACAATAATTACCTTGACATTCTTCTGTTTTGTTTAAGATACCATTTTCAGATATTTTGATACTAATACCGTTATTAAAAAAATAAAAATTGCCGGATTTTAGTTTCATCAGAGTTTTCCACGACAACCTAAACAAACCACTATTCGTACTACCATAATAACAGCAACACAGAGAGAGAGAGAGAGAGAGAGAGAGAGAGAGAGAGAGAGAGAGACAGACAGACAGACAGACAGACAGACAGAGAGGGGGGCTACTGTTCAGTATTTGTGTAAAATATTACATAACTGATTTTTCCCCTATTTTTGATTATCCGTTACATTACTACCCGTGATTTTGTGGCCTGTCAAGAATATATTATGAATATATTATTATCATTTTTAATTTTGTAACTGGCTGTAACATTTTCTTGCATTATTTACAACTTTTTGTAAATAATGCAAGATATATTTTCAATTAAAACGTAAACAAACCACTATTCGTACTACCATAATAACAGCAACACAGAGAGAGAGGGAGAGAGACAGACAGACAGACAGACAGACAGAGAGGGGAGGGCTACTGTTCAGTATTTGTGTAAAATATTACATGTAACATTTTCTTGCATTATTTTCAACACGTAAGCGTACTATTTTTGTTGTTGTTGTTTGTTTACAAATACTGTGTAAATAAAATTCTTACTTTCTTTTATATTATTAAGAAAATAATAGCGTGTTACAATTAGTGCATGAGCACCAACATTTTTACTATAAGGGACTTACGTAGGACTCCTGGGACTTACGTAGTACCCCCCCCCTGGAGTAAATGTGGTATTGCGGTGATTTTGTGGCCTGTCAAGAATATATTATGAATGATGGCAATAAAAAAGTATATGATAAAATTGCTGAAAAAGCTAGAAAAGCTGAATATTATTGAAAAAATAAAGATAAAATAAAACAAAGAGTTCAGAATTATAAAAAAAAACTCAAAGCGGTAAATAATGATACTTATAAAAAAAAGCAAAAAGAGTCAAATAAAAAATATTTCAATAAAAATAGAGAAAAAATGCATGCGAAAATGGCCCAGTATTATTAAAAAAATAGAGAAAAAATTTGTGCAAAAGCATATTATAACGAATATAAAAATAAACATAGAAAAAAAGCATCTAAATTTACTTGCAAATTCGAAATGTCAAGCAAAGATGCTAATTTTCATCGACACAATGAAAATCAAATTAATAACAGTGACTACAGAATATCAATGACTCGTCGGTGTAGAATCGAAGATGGCTGTCCAGACTCAGCTCAGAAATTGGAATATGCTAAAAGATTGCATAACAATTTGTCTGATTTGAGTCCGAATTTGACAATTGCTCAAATGAGGAAGAAATTGGATAGTTTCCAAAGTTGCAAAGGTATGCATTCTGATAGAATTTATTGCTGTGGCCAAAGTGATTGCACGGACAAGCTGGCCCTGCTGAAACTCTTGTCACCACACTCGCAACACCTGAGAACAGTGATCAGAAAAATATATCGATTATTGTTGATTGGAACATGGCTTAACAAATATGACATCGCAATACTTGAAGGGGACTGGTCAATATATAGTGAGTTAATTTACCAGGTTAGCAGGGATGCTACTATTTCTGACCTTTACAATGAATCCTTTTCAAATGAAAATGAATTTCACACTGAGGTTTATGTTACAACAAAATATGCCAATTTGTAATCTGTAAATCATATGAGCAATCATTACATCAAAATGCTCCATATTTGTCTGAAATGACAAATTATGAAAGTATTAAGAAAAAAATTAAAGATGCTATTGAAATAAGCAAAAAAATAGAGCAAAAATCTAAAAATTATGAAAATGAAAATAACGCTGATGATGATCAAATTGATTGCGATCCTAATATGGCTAAAGAGGCAGATAAAAATGAAGCTGATTTGAATATGCCTCAAATCAGACATGTCACTGAAGTTCAAGTTTTAGAAAATGAGCAAAAATTGAATTTCATTCAAAAAGAAATTTATAATGAAATTATTTCCAAACTTGAGCAACAAAATCTTCATTGGAATGAGGAAAACCCTATTCACAGGTGCAATTGTGACGATTGTCCACAAATTCTCAAATTTATTAATGGTTTTGTGGATGTGGGCAAATCTTTTCTGATCAATGCACTGGCAGATAAAATTACTCTCACATATCCTGCCATCAATGGACCCAGTGTAATTATTTGTGCTACTACTGGTGTCAGTGCTTACATTTTGAAAGGATCTACATGCCATAGAGTCTTTCAACTAAATGTGCAGCATGGTTCTACACCTAAATATGAACCATTATCAAAGGATAAAATAAAAAGTTTGAGAACCATGCTTGGATATGCGAGATTATTCATTATTGATGAAATAAGCATGGTTAGTCACTTGCAATTAGCATTTATTCACCAACGTTTGCAAGATGTTTTTGGTGATATTAGGAAACAAGTGTATCCATTTGCAAACATGTCAATTGTTGCATTTGGTGATTTATTTCAGCTTCCACCTGTTAATGAAAAACCTGTATTTTCCAAAATATCTATTCAAGATGCTAGAAAATCAAATTTGGGAATTGCTGGTATAAATTTGTGGTCATATTTCGATTATGATGAATTGACCATAAATGTGCGACAAAAAGATGACAATGAAAACTTTGTTAATATTCTTAACAGAATAAGACTTGGGTCACCAACTGATTAGGATATTGAGATCTTGAAAAGGCATCGAATCAATCCTAAACAAAAAGCAAATATTGATCAAGTTACTGATCTTTTGCAAAATTTGCAAAAGAAAATGCATATTATTTGCATTGTACCCACAAATGAATCTGCTGAGGAAGTGAATTATAAAATGTTGAAAAAAAAATAATATTCATATCATTGAAATTTCAGCAACTGATTCCAACTTAAGACAAAAAACCGTAACAAAAAAAAAATCAAAACAGACACCAAAAACTTCTAAACTTAAAAAGATTTCTGACACAGCTGGACTTGAAACTGTGCTTAAAATTAGAATTGGTGCTAGATACATGTTGCGTCGAAATATTGATATTGAAAAAGGACTTTGCAATGGTACAATGGGTACAGTCACTGAAATACAAATGAAAGATGGCAAAGTTGTTGCTGTGACTTAAAAATTTGATCATATGCAGTCAATGTTGAATTTGTGCAAGCTGACTATGAACTTTCTCCTGGACTCTTTGTGACTAGATCTCAAATACCTTTGTCACTCAGCTATGCTTTAACTGTCCACAAAACCCAAGGTATTTCAGTCGATGGTATCATTGTTGACTTGGGATCTGATGTCTTTTCAGATGGAATGGCCTATGTAGCTTTGTCACGTGCTAGAAAGCTGTGCAATGTCTATTTGATTGACCTTGACCCTCATAAATTGACCATGTGTAACAAAAGTGCATGGACTGAATATAATAGATTGAGGGCCAAAAGAGACAGGGTTGATTTGCCACCGCTTCCTCCTTGTTCTGTTATGCCTCAAAGTTTGTCATTGTACAAACAGACTTATAAACGAAAAAAAACAATCGTTATAGATCATGATTTGAAGCAAAAACATAATAGTCCAAATAGAAAATGGCTGAAAATAGACAATTCAATTTCTCAAAATAATTTGGACCTCAATTTGATCAATATAAGAAATGCTTGTTTTGCTAACAATATTGTTCAGACAATTTACCACCTTCCTTTGTTGTCTAACATCATTAAAAGCATTCCAAACATTGATTTGCCAATTCAGCAATTAAAAAGATTGCTTGTCCCTGGCACTCACAGTGTTGCTGATCTTAGAGAATCAATCGGAGGCGTTTTTAATAGTGGCCAACAAGAATGTGCTATTGCATTTTGGGAATCTTTGATAAACAAGTGCCCTGACAGTGCCAAACAATTATTCACTTTTGAAGAAAGTAAAGTGATGAAATGTCTTAGAATACACAAACAAAACTGCCAAGGACTACAAGATAGTGAATGTAATTGCACCTTTAAAGTTGGCTGTGGGTTCCAAACCTTGCAGATTGCTGGAATACCACAGAGATTAGTTATTCAACTTCATCCTACTGATGGTCGACAGCAATTTAAAAGTTTGCTCAAAACTGATGCTTCAGTGCTCAAACATTGTATCAAATGTCAGCAAAATACTGAGCACTTGGAAAATGTCACTAGAACGTTTCTTACTGCAATGAAATATTTGTGTGTTCAAATAAATAGATTTATGTTTGAAAATTATAATCCTCGGCGAATTAATGCTGAAATTATGAATTTCAGTACAAAAAAACAAAATATTTTTGGAACAAATTTCAAAGTAAAAACAGCTATTCTGCACACTTTGAATAGAGTCGATTTTGGGCATTATACTTGCATTGTTAGAAATAATATTAAGTGGAATATTGTCAGTGACACTAACTTTTCTAATAATGTCAATTTTCCTTCCAAAATGTCCAATATTGTTGGCATTTTTTTTGAAAAAATATAAAGGAAGCAAACATTTGATAAAAACAAGGTCATACATTCAATAGAAATAAATAGTGGTGGTTTTCGCTTTTAAAATTCAACCATCACCTAGGCATGGCATGGGGCTGTAACTGTTACTCTGCAGGCGAACAATAGCACTGTTATGAATCATAACTAAACTGGAGACACGATTTCTGCTTCAAGAGATAAATGTAATATAAAATTTTAACCGGAAAATTATTTTACTGAAAACTATTGATCAGTATTACACTCTAAAAAGGAAGATACTAGAGTTAAAAAAACAACAATTTTATTTACACTCAAGCAATTCAAAATTTATCTCAAAACTGACTCTTCAATTCGCAAATATTGTCAACAAAATACTGAGCATTTGCAAAAAGCCACTAGAAATAGAATTTTTCTACTGCAATGGAATATGTGTGTGTTCAAACAAATAGATTTTTATTTTAAAATTACGATCCTCAATGAATTAATTCCGAAATTATATATTTCAATAAATTATTTTTGCAGAAATTTCATTGTAAAACCAGATATTCTTCACTTTTATGAAAGTCGATTTGGGCATTTTACTTGCATTATTTAGAATAATAACAAGTGAAATATTATCAGTGACACCAATATTTCATATAATTTTTATTTTCATTCCAAAATGTCGTCCATCAATATTGGCATTTCTTTTGACAAATATAAAAGAAACAAATAATTGAGAAAAATCAGACCATATATCCAATCGAAATAG
>NC_136516.1:64457257-64467257 GCF_053919585.1 Euprymna scolopes
AGCGTCAACCTGAACTTGCTCCCATACTTACGAAACTATTTAAGCACTGCCTTAAGGAGAAGTGCTTTCCGACTCCCCGGAAGACCTCATCAGTTTGCCCTGTATTAAAGAATTCAGGTGATAAGTCATCTCCCTTTCAGTACAGACCAATAAGTCTCCTGTGTGTTATGAGTAAGTTGCTGGAATCCATATTTAATAGAGAAATAGTCAACCACCTCAGCAGGAATAATTTTCTTAGTGACACACAACATGTTTTCCGCTCTGCAAGATCTACCGCAGATGTGCTGATGGTTATATCCCACAGGATTAGTGAATCTCTTTACAAAGGCTTCCTTTCTTGGGCAATTGCTCTTGACATATGAAAGGCCTTCGACAAGGTATGGCATAAGGGTCTACTTCGCAAGATTTCCAGCTACGGTATAACTCAAAATGTGTTCTCAATCATTAAATCATTTCTCTCCGATAGGCTCATAAGAGTTGTGGTAGATGGACAAAAATCGGAGGCCTGCAATATAAATGTTGAAGTCCCTCAGGGGTCAATCCTTGGCCCAACTCTCTTCCTGATCTACATCAATGACCTCCCTAAACACATACTTAAATCATTCGTTGATATCTATGCTGATGCCACGACCATCTACGGTAACAAATCAAAGGCTGTAAATGACAAAGTTCTCTCTGATTCTCTCTCGTCTGATCTCGAGCACGTGGTTCAGTGGAGGAAGATGTGGCTGGTTACCTTTAATGCATCCAAAACCAAACTCCTATCCTTACATAATCAACGCTCTGATCCCCATCTGGCATAAATTGTGATGGATGGCTCTCGTCTGGGTGAGGCCCCGTATTTTGTCAAGTTTCTGGGTTTGACCTTTACTCCTGATCTGAAATGGAACGCGTACATCGTCTGTTGCCAATTCGCTGGAAAGATGGTGGGATCCTTCTACCACTCCAGAAGATATCTCACTACTGATGCAATTCTCTATCTAGATAAAAGCCAAGTACGTCCAAGGATGGAATACTGTTGCCATATCTGGGCGGGAGCTGCTAAAAACAACCTATCCTGCCTTGACAGAGTACAAAATAGACTTCGTGGCTTAGTGGGGGATGCCCTTTTCTCTACCCTACAACCTCTCACCCACAGAAGAGACGTTGCGAGACCATCCTTGTCTTATCGTTATTCCCATGGCAGGTGCTCGTCTGAACTCCAATTTCTGGTCCCCCCTCGCCAATCCTTCACGAAAAAAAACCCGTCTAGCTGAATCCATTGTGAAAAATATCCTCCACTCTATATCTGTGCCTAAATCAAGGCGCGGATTCCATGAACAGGGCTTCTTTCTTAGAACTGAACGTCTGTGGAACTCTCTTCCATCTGCCTGCTTCCCACCGGACTACAACTTGGATGTCTTCAAGTCCAATGTTAACAAATTCCTAATGAACCGCTACCTTAAGTAAACACTTCATCAAATCTCCACACTAACTTAATGTACTTGCAATAACCCTTATCCCTGAGTGGCTTCCGGGCCTTTATAAGTGGTGATCACTGTGTAAAATATATATATATATGCATATACATATATATATAAATATATGCAAAGATATACACATCTATATATATACATGTGTATATATATACATATATATACATATATATATCCATATATATACATGTACATATGTATACATATATATAAAAGATATATCTATACATACATATATACATATATGTATATATACACACCTATATATACATGTATATATATACATATATATATACATATATATACATACATATATATATACATATATATATATATACATATATGCATATATATAGATATATATGCATATATATACAAACATATATATAGATACATATATATACATATATATACATATATATATACATACATACATATATACATATATACATACATATATATACATACATATGTATACATACATATACATACATATATACATACATATATATACATACATACATATACATACATATATACATACATATATATACATACATACATATACATACATACATACATACATACGTACGTACATACATACATACATACATATATATGCATACATACATATACATATATATACATACATATACATATATATACATACATATATATATATACATATATATACATATATATATACATGTATACACACATATATATACATCATCATATGTATGTATATATATATATACATACATATGATGATTGCAACGTCTTGTAAGACTCCCTCAGACATTTAAAATCCATGAGCTCAAATGCCTGAGGGAGTATCTATACAAATATTATGTTACAGGGTCTTAGGTTTGTACGACAGCTAAGTCTCTCTCTCGGTTCAAAATGTTGAGATCCAGCAACAAGCAAGAGCAAGATAGCCAGCAACAAATTAAACTGCATACCAGCTTAATGCGAGTAATGGTCTTCCGGTTTATGGTTTTTTAAATCAGAGATTTGCTTCTCCTTGAAAGGTTGCCTTCACCATGGCTTACGGGAGCCCTCTCCACCCCAATACACATATACGCACACACAAATATACACGGTGCTAATTGGCTGTTGACCCAGAAAAAGAGTTCATTTGCCCTACATACATATATATGCATACATACATATACATATATATACATACATATATATACATATATATATACACATATATATACATATACATATGCATACATATATATGCATACATACATATACATATATATATACATACATACATATATATGCATACACATATATGCATACATACATATACATATATATACATACATATATATGCATATATATACACATATATATACATATATATGCATACATACATATACATATATATACATTCATATGTATACATATATATATACACATATATATTCATATATATACCTATATATACTTGTGTATACATATATATATATATACAGACATATATATATACATATATATACATATACGTATATATGGTGATTGTCACTTCTTGACACAAGAAGACCATTTTTCCCTTAATTTATTGTTGATTACTCAATTATTTTCATGTATTTTTGAAAACACACACACACACATATATATATATATTTTTTTTTTTTTGAAAACACACACATATATATATATATATATTTATACTATAATTATGTACACATATATACACTCATACACATATATACATGTGGAGATGTTGCAAAGGTCACACTTAAAATGGTGCTGCTCTACGGTGGACGCTCATATGACGCTTTAGGCCTCCACTCGATTTAAAGACCACAGAGCAAACAGAACATCTGTGCCCTGCAAACTTTACCCCATCAAAGAAAGATTGATCTCCATGTAAACGCTTGTAGCTCGCTAGGCCAGCTCCGGATAAAGTCATTTTACCGCATCAATCACAGGTGTGGTTCTGCATGAAATCCTCCGACAGCCCAGATACATCTGACAGATTTTTCTTCCGGATATTATGCTTCATTTTTGCATGCTCATATTTTTTCTTCTCAAAACCATCACAGCCATGATATACTAAGGAGCGCCACTTTTTACGATCATTGGAAGCACTTTCCCAACTGAACTCGTCAATACCAAGAGCTTTAAGATTATCTTTGATGTTAGCCTTAAAGCGTTTCCTCGGTTTATGTTGTGGACGCTTTCCTTGTGTAATTTCACCATAGAACAGGCGCTTTGGCAATCTATCGTCGTCCATCCTTGTCAGATGTTCAGCCCACCTCATCTGGTTGCGTATAATCAACTTCTCGATGCAAGGTATATCAGCCCACATGAGAACATCCACATCAGATATAAAAGTGCTCCACCTGATGCCCAGAATGTGTCTCAGGAATTTCTGGTGCACTCTCTCCATGACTTTTATGTGTCTACCATAAGTTGTCCAGGCCTCAGAAGCGTAAAGCAGGGATGTTAAAATACAAGATTGATAGACACTGATCTTTGTATGAATAGTTATACCCCTGTCAGACCATACTCACTTCTCTAAGCCACCAAAAGCCTTCGTGGCACGCTGTATCCTATAGTTAACCTCAGCATCCAGGGTTCCATCTCTGGTGAGAGTACTACCAAAATACACAAATATGTCAACCACGGCAAGTCTCTGGTTGTTGACAAAAATATTTGGTTGCACATACAAACTACCGGATGGAGGTGTGAACATGACCTTAGTCTTCTTAAGACTAATAGTAAGCCCAAAAGACGCACAGGCCCCCCAAAACAGATCCATGATACCCTGCATGTCCCTCTCAGCATGGGCCACGAGATCAGATCAACGTCATCCACATAAAGCAATTCACGAACCAGGTACTGAAAGGTCCTTGTAGAAGCATGAAAACGACGAAGATCAAAGACCCTACCTGTGGTTCTGAAACGCAAACAAACACCTAGAGAACATTCCCTAAAGGCATATGATAACATAGTTGCAAAGTAAATTGAAAAAAGTGTAGGTGCTAGGATATCACCCTGCTTCACACCATTGTCAACCGATATGGGTTCTGACAGGCATCCGTTGAAGTTCAGTCGAGCCTTCATATTAGTGTGGAGCTCCCTGAGTAATCGTAGAAATTGAGGTGGGCATCCCAATCTCCCTAGAATTATCCATAGGGCACTTCTTTTCACCGTGTCAAAAGCCTTAGTCAAATCAACAAAAACCCGAGAAAGCAGAATGCAGTGTTCAGTACATTTCTCCTGCAACTGCAGAGCAGAGAAAATCATATCCGTGGTTCCTCTGCCTGGACGAAAGCCACTTTGGCTTTCTGGAATGACGGATGGGCAAATATACTTTAACAATCTATTGAGTAGAACTCTGGAAAATACTTTGCCAACTGCTTCCAACAAACTTATCCCACGATAACTTCCACAGTCGGTCCTGGGCCCCTTTCCCTTGTACAGTGATATAAGAATTGCATCAACCCAATTCTGATGGACGGGAACACCCCTCCAGACATCAGTGATAAGATGAAGAATTTCATGAACAAGTTTATCACTCCTATGTAAGAGGATTTCTACAGGAATACCATCAAGCCCTGGAGCTCTCCCAACGTTCACTTCCTTGATTGCATCTCTAATTTCATTCTCAGATGGGAACACGGACATTTCATGGATAAGCTTCTGTTGTGATAAAAATTCATTGATGACGTCCTCATCAACATTAGAGGGGTTGTCAAAGAGATCAGTATAATGCTCGGTCCAACGATGGAGAATCTTGTTAGGATCCTTTATAAGGGCAATTCCATCACTTGAGAGTAGGGGAGATGTAGATAGTGTTTGAGGACCAAAAGCTTTTTTAAGCAAATGGTACATGCGTTTGAAGTCTTTACAATCAAAAGCCATCTGGATTTGGTTGGCGAGTTTAGCCCATCACTGATTCTTCATTTGGCGGAGTCCCTTTTGGAGTATTCTTTTTGCTTTAAGTGACTGTCGGAGGGACTCTCGACCTTCATGAGAGGCAGCAGACAACATCTTATGGTGCAACTCATTTTTAGCACTTAAGAGTTGAGTAATTTCAGAATCATTATCATCAAACCAATCTTGATGTTTAGATCTTCGGAAGCCAAGAACATCTACACTTATTTCATAGACTGTATTTTTAAAATGCGCCCATGACCCATCAAAACCAGCAGAATTAACTATGGATCGAAGCTTTTCACGTACACCTGGATCAGCCAGTCTGGATACATCAACCCGTCTGGGAATCCCAACACCACCCAACGTATACTTCCTCCTTATACAGACCTTCAACTTCCTGTGTACCAAAAAGTGATCTGTGCCGCATTCAGCTCCACGCATAACACGAACACTACATACGTCCCGCAAATCTGCCTTCGTGGAAATAATGTAATCGATCAAGTGACCTTGTTTTGAACGAGGATGGGTCCAGGTAAACCTATGGACCTCTTTGTGGCTGAAGAAAGTGTTACAGATAGCAAGGTCAAAATGAGTGCATAGATGGAGAAGATGCAGACCATTACTGTTGACCCTACCTACACCAAATCGGCCGAGTAAGTCCCAGGTGTGATGATCCTTGCATTGAGATCACCCATGAGTAAGATCTTCTCAGATAAAGGAATAGAGGAAATGGTACGACTGAGATCTCGGTAAAACGCCGTGATGATGTCTTCATCATAACCCATGGTAGGGGCATACACAGATAAAATCGTCATATACCTACTGTGTGCAAGAGGGAAGCGCATCATCATAATTCTGTCTCTTACACAGATTGGCTGTTCAATCGTCTTCACCAAATCAGAACGCACTGCAAAGCCAATTCCACCCTCTCGTCTCAGTCCCGATGATTTTCCTTTCCAAAAAAAGGTGTATCCCGATCCCACTTCCACCAATTGATCTTCAGCAGTCAATCGTGTATCAGACAATGCCGCAATGTCTATGCTGTACCTTGCGAGCTCTCTTGCTACAATAGCTGTCATACGCTCAGGTCTTTCATTATCCAGGGCATCAAGCAAAGTTCTCACATTCCACGTAGCAACACTTAGGTTATTCCTCTCCTAATAAAATATGGATTTTCCTTGTATATTATTTTTCTTCAACTTTTTTTTGTTTCTCCTTCAAATATAGAGCAGCCGCCGACCGCAGGAAGCCGACCAGCTAATAAAAGGGTAGACAATATTTAGGTAACCTTTCCTAGACCATTCCCAAATGCATGGGTGAGCAGTGTATCCCAAGAAAACGCTGCTCCGCCACAAGATCATCCACCGAAGTTGCTTCCACACTGTAAGCGATTAAGTCGACAATGTTAGATAAATCACTGGCCATCTATGTGCAGATTTGCAGCTAAGCACTTCCAGCCCTCTAAGTCTGTACACATCGACACTTACCTATCGGCAGAGGACTTCTTTTTTTTTTCTTCTTCGAAAGATATCTGCGCATAAAGATCGCGACACAACATGATTGTGCTACACACATTGTACCCTCTCGCACCCTACCACTGGTTGCACAGTGACAAACTGATAGTGAGATGACTGAGAAGTGGCATAGTGTGCATGTTTTATTATCACAGAGTTTTACCTATACATATATACACATATATATATATACATACATGTATACATATACATATATACACATATATATACACACATATATACATATACATATATACACATATATATATATATACACACATATATACATATACATATATACACATATATATACATATACATATATACACATATATATACATACATATATACATATACATATATATACACATATTTACATATAAATACGTATATATATATATATGTATATATGTACAAATATACATATATATATATATATGTACATAAATATACATATATACACACACATATATATACATATATATATATACACATACATATATACATATACATATATACACATATATATGCATACAGATATACATATACATACACATATTTACATATATATAGGTATATATACATATATGTATATATGTACAAATATAAACATACACATACATATATGTACATATATACATATATACACACACACACCTATATATATACATATATACACATATGCACATACATATATATACATATATATACACACATATATTTATATATACATATACATATATACATATACACATATATACATATACATATATACATATATAGTTATATATATATACATATACACAAACATATATACACATATACATATATATATACATATATATATATGCACATAAACATATATATACATATATATACATATATATATATATATATACATAAACATATACATATATATACATATACATATATATTCAGATATATGTATATGGATGTATATATATACATATATATATATATATGTATACGTACTTATATAAAATGCATATGTATGTATATATATATACATATGTATATATATTTATATAACACAATACATATATATATACATACGTATATATATGTATATATATACGTATATATATGTCTACATATATATGTATATATATGTGTATATATACATGTATATATATGTATATATACATCTATACATACGTATATATATACATCTATACATATACATACATCTATACATATGTATATATATACATATAAACATATGCATATATATACATATGTATACATATATATGCATATATATATGTATATATATACGTATATATATACCTATGTACACATATACATATGTATACATATATATACATATGTATATATATACATATGTATACATATATATACATATGTATACATATATATATGTATATATATACATATGTATACATATATATATGTATATGTATATATTCATATTAACGCAAATATATATACACATATATATACATATATAAATACATACATATATCAATATATACACATATATACATATGTATATCTGCTTATACATAAATATATATGTATATAAATACATATATATATGTATATAACCACATTAACCATATATATACATATATCTACATATATATATAAATATATGCATATATACACTATATATACATACATATACTTATATATACACGAAATATACGTATACATATATATCCATACATATACACATACATATATATATACATACACCTATATATATACATATATATATATGCATATACATATATACATATATATATACATAAACATATATATACATAAATATATATATACATACGTATATATTTACACACATATATATACAAATATATTTATACACAAATATATACTAACTTATGTATACATATACATATATATCAATATATATACATATATCTACATACATGTATCTATATACATGCATATATGTACATACATATATCTATATAGATTAATATATCTATATACATGCATATATATACATACATATATACATGCATATATATACATACATATATATATGATTATATATACCTACATATATATTCATATACATATATATATATATATACATATACCCACATATATATATATGTAAAAAATATATACATAAATATATATATATATATAAATACATATATATACATATAAATATACATGTATATATATACATATATGTATGTACATATGTATATATACATATATATACATACATATACATACATGTATATATGTATATATACATATATATATGCATACATGTATATATGTATATATACATATATATATATACATACATATATACACATACATATATATACATATATATGCATACATACAAATACATATACATACACATATATGCATATATATACATACATATATATACATACATATATATACCTGTATATATACGTATATATACATATATATACATAAATATACATATATATATGTATATATATACTTACATATATATATAAATACTTTTATATACATATATGTACATATATATTTATATACATATATATACTTATATATCCATACATATAAATACATATGTATATACACATACATGACTACATATACATACATATACATACATATATACATGTACACATATACATATATATACACATATATATACATACGTACATACATATATATTCATGTATATATACATAAAAAATATATATGCATATATATACATATACATACATATATATACATACATATATATATATACATATATAAACATAAATACATACGTATATAGACATATATATACATATATATACATATATATACATACAAATATACATATATACACACAGATACATATATATACATAAATATACACACATATACATACATATATATACATACTTAGACATATACATATATATACATACATATACATATATACACATATATATGTATACATGTATATGTATACATATATACATATATATACATACATGCACATATATATACATACATATACATACATGCACATATATATACATACATATACATACATGCACATATATATATATACATACATATACATATATACATATAAAT
>NC_136516.1:64469757-64479757 GCF_053919585.1 Euprymna scolopes
GTTTTTCTAACGAATGATGAAAAATATATTTTTGTATAGTTTTAAAGGTTAAAAACTTTAAAACTATATATCTGTATCTATATATATATATATCTTTATATATCTATATACATATATCTTTATATATATCTTTTTATCTCATATATATATTTATATATATATCTAGTTGTATATACATATATATATATCTATATCTATATCTATCTATATATATATATCTATATATCTATCTATGTATATATATATATATCTATTTATATATGTATATCTATGTATATATGTATATCTATGTATATATATATCTATGTATATATATATTTATTATGTATATATATATATATCTTTGTATATATATCTATGTATATAAATGTATCTATGTATATATATATCTATGTGTATATATATATATCTATGTATATATATGTAAATATATATATATATCTATGTATATATATCTATGTATATATATATGTATATATATATCTATGTATATATATATCTATGTATATATATATGTATATATATATCTATGTATATATATGCATGTATATATATATATATATATATATATATAAAATAAATATCACAATTAAGTTTACCAAAATGATCCAAGATTGTAAAATTGAAGTATATTATAAATAGTAAAGCAATAATATTTCTAAAGTTATATCAGCAAGATGTAAAAGCCTGATATAACCTAATAGGTGATAGAGCTTATAATACGAGCAAACAGTTAATAAAACATGTTAAAAACACATTGAAATGAGTTTTTATGGCCGATTTTTTATCTGCATTTTCTTCTTTATGCTTTAAACTTACCTATCTGTCTAAAATATCAATCTACCCACACTTTCATATCTTGTATGTATATTTACTTATATTTTTCTATATGCATTTATTTTTTTTCTTGCTTTCTTGTGAATTTTAAGATACCGTCCATCTTCTCCCCTGAACTAACTTTTATTTTTTATTTTATATATGTTTTTAATTATTTATTTATTTATTTATTGTTTATTTATTTATTTGTTTTCCATTTAGTGTCTTCTAACAACCCTTATTAACATTTTTCTAAGTGATGACCTGTTGTCCTATATATATTTTTTGGGCCTTTAAGAATTAATGTCTGGGTCATTTTGACATTTGTTTCTCTATTTTATATTTAATTCTATCACCATTTACTTTTTTCCTCCTCTTTTTCTTCCCTGACCTTATTTATATTTATGCCGCGGCAGTAGAGTGAAAAGCATATCTTATAGTTCTTTTGTAAATATTATTGGATTTTTTTCTTTTTTCCCTTTTAGACATCTTTGTGAATTATTGCATGGATTTCTGCATTTGGATTATATCTTCCCCCAACTATCCATTCACGTGTAATCACCTTTTTCTTCACCATATTCCCTCTGCTTCACTTTGTTGTTATCAAGTAAGATCTTTGACTTATTTGTTGTTTCATCAAATAGTTTTGCATGCAAAATCCGATACTGCATTTTGATAATTCCTACCCTCTGATGAAAAAGCAAGTATTTCTTCGAAACTCCGCGGATTAAGGACTATCCTCTTATCTAGTGTTTCCTTTTCAGATTAAATATGTTTTTAACTCATTTCAAAGTGTTTTTTAACATGTTTTATTGACTGTTTACTCCAATACACACATATATATATATATATATATATATGCATCTATGTACATATATATGTTTATATATATGTATATATATACATGTGTATATATATGTATATATATGTGTGTATATATGTATATATATGTATCTATATACATATATATTTATATATATGTATATATATGTATGTATATATATGTATCTATATATGTATATATATGCATGATATGTATATATATGTGTGTATATATATATGTATATATATGTATATGTATATATATATATGTATATACATATGTATATATACATACATGTATATATATACATGTATATATACATGTATATATATACATGTATATATACATGTATATATACATGTATATATATACATGTATATATACATGTATATATATAGGTATATATATGTATATGTGTATACATGTATATATATGTATACGTATATACATGTATATATATGTATATGTATATATATATATGTATATGCATATACATGTATATATATGTATATGTATATACATGTATATATATGTATATGTATATATATGTATATGTATATGCATGTATATATATGTATATGTATAGACATGTATATATATGTATATGTATATATATGTATATGTATATACATGTATATATATGTATATGTATATACATGTATATATATGTATATATATGTATATACATGTATATATATGTATATGTATATATATGTATATATATATATATAGGTATATATATTTATATATGTAGGTATATATGTGTATGTAAATATGCATAAAAATATGTATATATATTTATATGTATATATATATGTACATATATAATTATATGTATATATATGTGTATAAATATATATATATATATATGTATACATATATATATATGTGTATACATATATATATAGAAATATATGTATATATAGATATATATGTATATATATGTATATATATGTATATATATGTATATATGTTTATATATATATGTGTATATATATATGTGTATATATATGCATACTTACATATATGTCTATATATGTATGTGTATATATGTATATATATATGCATACATACATATATATATATGTATATATATGTGTATATATATGTATATATATGAATATATGTATATATATAGATATGTATATATATAGATATATGTATATATATAGATATGTATATATATGTATATATATGTATATATATATGCGTGTATATTAATAGATATATATATGTATATATATGTATATATATTTATAGATATATATATATGTATATATATGTATATATATGTAAAAATATATGTATATATATGTATATATATTTATAGACATATATGTATATATAGGTTTATATGTGTATATATATAGATATATGTATATATATATAGATGTATATATATGTATATGAATGTATATATGTATATATATATGCATTTATATATGCATATATATATGTATATATGTACATATATATATGTATATGTATATAATATATATATATGTGTATATATAATATTTATGTGTATATATAATATATATGTGTATATATAATATATATATATGTATATATATTATATATATGTATATATTTAATATATATATGTATATATTTAATATATATATGTATATATATACTATATATATGTATATATACTATATATATGTATATAGTGTTATATATAATATATATGTATATATGTATATAATGAACATATGTATATATATGTATATATATATAAATGTAAATAAGTATATATGTATATATATATGTATATATATATAAATGTATATATATATGTATATATATGTATATATAAGTATATATATACGTATATACATGTATATATCTATGTATATATATATCTGTATATATATGTATATATATATATACGTATATATATGTGTGTATGTATTTAAATTTGTATATCTATACGTATACATATATCTATATATATGTATATATATGTGTGTATATAATATATATGTATATATATAATGTATATGTATATATATAATCTATATATAATGTATATGTATATATATAATCTATATATAATGTATATGTATATATATATAATATATATATAATGTATATGTATATATATAATATATATATGTAAGTATATGTATATATATGGATAGTTTTAATATATACATGTATATATGTATGTATATTATATATATATGTATATATAATATATATATAATATATATAAATTCATATATATGTAAATATATGTATATGTATAATATAAATGTGTATGTTTATAATAAAAAATTAAAATTACAATAAGTTTACCAAGATAATCAAAATTGTTAACTTAAAATATATTATGAATATTAAAGAGTTAATATTTACAAGACAAAATAACTCAGTCAGATGTAAAAGCTCAATAAAACTGAAAAGGAAATAGAGCTTATTATATGAACAAATGATTAATAAAACATATTAAAAGACATCATAAAAAGAGTTAAAAACATATTTAATTTTAAAAAAGGAAGCACAAGGTAAGTGGATAGTCCTTAATCCGCGGAGTTTCGAAGAAATACACTACTTCTCATCAGAGGCAGGAATTAGCAAAATGCAGGATCGGATTTTGCATATAAAAGTATTTAATGAAACTACAAGTAAGTCACAGATCTTACTTGGTTAAAAAAGGGTGAGGTAAGGGGAACAGGAGGCAAAAGAAAAGTGTTAAAAAGATTTCACATGAATGGATAGTCCGATGAAGTGTAAAAATCCAAAAATGGTAAAATCCAAAACGGTCGAATTTAAAATTTCAATCTAATGGGTAAATTACAATTGGTCCAAAATAATCCAAAAGTCAGAGTTCCTCTGAAAAAAGCGCAAATGGAATGAATTCCAAATAATAAAAAGAAAAGCACTGGAGATAATATTTAAAACACGTCTGTCAAGGGTGGATGAGTAAAATAAATTAAGGTTTAAAAAAAGAAAAAATCTCGAAAAGCGGTGAAAGTTTAAATTTGAACAGCAAGGTCAAACTGACCCAGACAAAAAGCGCGAAAGTTAGCGTTTATAATTAGGTCAGCTTAGATATGAACGTGAAAGTCCCAGAATTAAATTAAGAAAACTGATCAGAAGAACAAATAAATGGCCAAGTTTAAGAAATGGGGCATCTGTTTATATATATATATATATATATATAAAGTGAAAGTAAATAAATAAAAAATAAATAAATAAAAAATATAAAATTATATATACACACATACATATATATATATATATACATACATACACATACATATACATACATACAAACACACAAATGCACACATCAAATATACATACACACACGCATATAAATATATATACATATATGTATGCATATACAATAACACATACACACACATATATATATATATATATACATATATATATACAAACACACACGCATGCATAAATATATACACATATCCAAAAACATATACAAGTTAAACAAAAACATACATACTTACATACAAAGTAAGGAGAGGGAAAGGCCGGTATCTACAAACTCCGGAATAAGGAAATAAATGTGTATGTAAATGCATATAGTGAAATATAAGTAAACAAATACATAGAATAAAAATGAGTAGGTTGATGTATATATTTAATTAATAGGTATACTTACACCATAAAACGGAGATGTATATAATATATATAATATATATGTATATATAATATGTATATATATATAATATGTATATATAATATATAATATATACTTGTGTATATATACAATACATATGTTTATATATAATATATATATGTATATAGATAATATATATATGTACATATATAATATATATATAAAATATATGTATATATATATATGTATATATATAAAATATATGTATATATATATATGTATATATATATATATGTACTATATGTGTCCGGCCACGCGTTGCTGTGGCTCAGTCTGTTACAATGAACACATGTGAAAATAGAGAAAAGTTTTCTTTTCAAGAGAATATACAAATTTTTTTTAAAAAAAGATCTTAAGAAAATAAAAATAAAAATACTTCCATCATTAATTATGCAAATAAAAAAATAAAATAAAATGTTGATTTAGTGTTTCAATATTATGCTTATAAATTACGATAAAACTTGCTGAGTATGCGCTGTTTTACGGTTGTTGCAAAAATGAAACGGAAACTTAAATTTCGCTTGGTTTTAATCCTTCTTAATTTTTTAAGTGTGCCCCACCAAACGAATATAATCCAAACAGTAACATTCAACAATTGTACTTTATGTGTATAAAACACAAAATATTTATTAAAAAAAAGTTAATAACGAAAGGGAAATAATTCCATTTTTAAACGAAGAAGTCAGCTTGGTATATCTGTTTGTTATTTTTTACATAAGTCCAGCTTACCATTCACATTGGAAATGTATACATTTATAGGTTGTCGGGTACGTTTACAACGAATAAACACTCCAATCTAGTAGATGTATCAGAATTTTTGTAGGAATTTTTTACACCCCTATGATGAAACTACGAATAAAATATTAAAATCTCGTAATTTTTCTTTTAAAAGTGGGTTGTTTATTTTCTTGATGGATTATACTTCCAAAATAAACTATTAAAGTTGTTTTAAAAATAATAGAAATATGTTTTTTTTTAATTTTTTAAAACACGGTAATGAATTTTACGAACTCAATATTTTTCAATTTTTAAACTTTAAAAATCAATCAAAATTTTTCTATTGAGTCTATTTTTACTATATTTTCAGGGTCAATGTGAAATTTTATGCTTTTTCCAATAAACCGAATATAATATTTTAGACAAACGTTTTTTTTTGTAATTCACGCCCCCTCCCATTTTCAAGTGTCTAGTAAAAAGTAAATAATTAATTTACTCACCAAAGTTTTATATATCACAAATTGAAGAGAAAAGGTCAATAAGTAATATACTCAAATTTAAAACAAAAAAGAAGTTTTTTTTAGAAATTTACCTGTAAATTTCGAAGTTTAAAACCTTTTTTTTAAACCATGTTGTTTGTTTTTTCTTTTGTTTTTTTATGAAACCTTGGTCCTTTCTCCTTTAATTGAAAACAAAATTAGGGCTTCAATTACATTTTTCGAGTAGTTATAAGCTTGGAAAGACAGGGGGTAGAATAATTCACGCTTCCTATTTTGAAATGTCTAGTAAGAAGTAAATAATTTATTCACCAAAGTGTTATATATCACAAATTGAAGAGAAAAGGTCAATAAATAATATATTCAAATTTAAAACAAAAAAAGTAGTCTTTTTAGAAATTTACCTGTAAAGTCCGAAGTTAAAACCTTTTTTTTTTAAAGCATGTCGTTTGTTTTTTTGTTTTAATGAAACCTTGCTCCTTGCTCCATTAATTGGAAAAAAATTAGGGCTTGAGTTAGATTTTTCGAGGAGTTATAAGCTTGGAAAGACGGGGTGGAATTATTCACTATTTTTTACGAAATTTCTGTCAAACCTACCAATCTACCCATTTTAAGAACGGCTTTCGGAATAGACACCCCTAACCTTGCCAGAATACCCGAAAAGCTATAAAAGTTGACGCGTCGAATGTGAACGATGAGTTGGACGTAATGTAAAAATGTACCGAATTTAAAAGGGAACGAAATTAAATTCCAATCACATGGTTACATTATCAATAATCATGTGATTAAACCCATTGAAAATTTACCGATATTGTAAACACATTCTGTTTACATTAAGCCTGTAGTGTTTTTTAGTTATGCAATGTTGGCAACTGAGATTTAAAAAAAACCCCGCGAGATCAGGAGAAAGAAATCTCCAGAAAATCGGTAGATTTTTAACTTTTATCGTCTGAAATTTTCCAAAGTCGCTAATTCCCACCCCCAACTCCATATTTTAACTTCCTACCATAAAAAAATTATAAATATAGTATATTCAATATATAAAATGTTCCGTGTTTTCTCACTATATGTTTCTGGAATTATATTGAAGCGGTTAGCTCCTCAGAAGCCTTACATATTTTATCAGCTAGTTTTGCCTATTTTTCAGAGAGGGTATTTTTTTGTAGGAAACAAATCATAAACTCAAACTTTTTATAATAAAAGTTAAATTGAAATATACTGCAAATTAAACATCACAATAATAGTGCAACATTGAAATTAGAATAATAAAAAAACAAAAAACTTTGTTTTAGCATATTAAAAGTATTTAGGTTGGTAGATAATTAAATTCTACTTTATTGGTATAAGTTTTTTTTTTTTGCTGTTGTTTCTTGCTTTTTACAATTTTCGACTAAATACTTCTAAATAAGGCAGTGTTGCTTAGATCGTATTTTAAACTAAACTTCGGAGGTTGGAATGCCCCCCCCCCACCTAAAATGTACTTGGAAAAATCGATTTTATAGCGAGATTTAAGAATGGTTATCCAAAAAAAGGTGAAAAACAAAACAAATAATCAATAAACAATTGTTACCAAAGGAAATAAATGCTACTTTATTTTACTTACTTGAATGAGTTTATTTTATGTTTTAAAGTATTTTCAAGCGCTTTTCTTTATTTTTTAATCTAAAATTGAGGATATGTGGGTACCAAATATCTCCAGATTTTTTAGAATTCCCCGCTAGATTGCAAACGAAATCCCCAGATCTAGCAGGAAAAACCTAAATTGTAACACTGGCCACGTGACAGGAAGCGGTAATAAATAATTGTCCCTAAATAAAAAAAATGGCGTATCAATACAAAGAAAAACACCTATTTATCATAGAATATTTAAGTATAATGTTATAACTAAAAAGAAATATATAAAAACACACATGGATATACTAAACATATTATACCAAAACGTGGAAGCCATCCGTCCAGTGGTTTTTTAGACTTTTAATTGCGAACGAACCAAGAGTTACATTTTTATATATAGAGATATATATAATATATATATGTATATATAATATATATATATATGTATAACTGGGACGCGATCAGAGGTTTAAGGTCGTGTAAGGTCACGTTCAAGGTCACATTTGGTGCCGTGACCAGGATCTTGACCCTGGAAGGTTTCTACGGCACATTAAGCGGAGAGAAGGACCAGAAGAAAAACTACGGCACAACGTCTGTTAAGGAGAGGAAATCATAAACTACGACACAATGTCATTGAAATTGAAGAAGTGAATCAACCCAGAAAAAAAACTACGATCACACAGCATCTTAGGAGGAGAGAACCAATCAACACCAAAAACTACCACGGCACAACGTCTTGAAGGAAAAAAAATCGCAAATTACGACATTGAACATTAGACACTTTTTGAGCATATATCTACAGACCTCGAACCACGGGAACTCGACCCTCGGAACCTGAAGCGAAGCGGGATATAGGTGAGACCCTCTTATTTTTCTTGTGATTGTTTTTGACTTGGGTTTTTCTCGCAGTGGTTTGGGGGCGCCTGGAGGCATTAATTTTGAAAACAGAGAGAAAGTGATAGACAGGCAGATTCCTGATTGATTCATTTAAAAACAAAGAATGTCTGAAACGGACGAGAGGAAGAGTGAGGCTTTAGGGGGAGTAGAGAGGGTGGCAACGGAGACTGGAGCGGTTTCGGATGGCGCCCTGGGAGAAGGACGGAAGAAGGAAGTCCCGTCGGAGGTGACTAAAATTGAGGCTAAGAGGGCGGAGTCGCTGGAAACATCCGCGACGGAGTGGTTGGATAGAATCCAGGAGCGGATAGATAGCACCTGGTTGACGGAGGAAGAGAGGCCAGGGTCTCCGAGGGTGACGGAGAATTTCCGGGCTTTGCTGGGAAACCTTCGGATTCGTCCCTTCAGAGGACATCCGGGGAACCTGGCTGAATGGCTACAGGCTATACATAAAAAAGAATTGTATATGTCTTGCAGGATGCAGAGACTGTCCTTCTGGCCTACGAGGCGACAGAGGGGCCAGTCTCGAGATTTATAGGGCGGAAGATGTCTAAAAATTCCGCCCTTACCTGGTCCGTACTCTGTCGGCAACTGGAGAACGAGTACTCCAGTGAAAGAACGACCATCGAGGCGATGAGGGAGTTGCTCAGACTCAGACAGAAGGCGGGGGAGGAGGTGGTAGAACTGGCCGAGAGGGTGTCGGGGTTATCAATGAGGGCGTTTCCGGAAAGCACTGTGAGGGAAAGCCGAGCCATACAGGCCATGCTGGCCGATGTGATCGGGGAGTCCATTAGTGACGGGGACGTGAGGGTAGATGTCCTTAAAGGGAATCCTCTCAAGTTGGAGCATGCCCGGGACTTGGCCCAATCAAGTGAGAGGGTGTGGACTAGAGTTCGCGCCACCCTGTCCAGAGAGTCAGGCGCGCAGGGTTCACCTCAGAGGCTCTCACCCAGGCGGGTCCGCCAGACCCCACCTCAGCTAAAACCG
>NC_136516.1:64487257-64637257 GCF_053919585.1 Euprymna scolopes
TCAACATTTTATTTATTTTTTTGCATAATTAATTAATTAATTATGGAAGTGTTTTTTTCTGTTTATTTTCTTAACATATGTTGACAAAAAATAATTTGTACATTCTCTTGAAAAAAATCCCACTTTCTATACTTTCACTTAACTATTTACAGTGTTAATAGAAAACATTCATCTGTTCTTTTTATAATAAAAATTCCGTTTGCAAAAAGAAACGTTTACTGCCTTAAAACAAGTGCAAGTTTTCCTAACAATTTATGGTAAAAAAATAATCTTTTTTTGGGGGAAAAAACAACTTTTAGTGATAAAAAAAATTGAAACAAAATAAAAGTAAATAAACAATGCAAAATGCAATTTTTCTTAAGGAATGTGTTCCATTTTAACAAACTGAACCACAGCAACGCGTGGCCGGGTACAGCTATATATATATATATATATATATATATATATATATATATATATATACCCATTATCAGGGAAGATGGAATATACAGCTTATTTTCGATATTTATCCTCCCTTATATAACGATTTTATCACAGAGTGAAATTAAATAGAGATTTTTTAAAAGTTTCCAATTATCGATTGGACTTTCAATTTCTATTAGGAATATATTTGTAGCAAATTAAAAATAAAAACAAATCTTATTCTACACATGAAAGAAAAACAATTATCACATTTTTTTCTTTAATGCACACCGTTTGAAATATTGTGAATGCAAAATGCATTAAAAATTATTAGCATGAATTCGCTGTGAATTCGATCACCAAATACAATTACAGTGTTTGTATTTACTACGGCCATATTTGCTTAGCAATTTCAAATGAATCGTTATTTGAATTCAAGAACTTATTTTACTATTTCTTTCTAGATGGCAACATTTTGTCAATACATTTTGCTCACTTCAGTCGACTTTTTAATAAAAACTTTCTTCAATTTTATTGCCTCCAAAACAATAAAGATAATAAATCTAATAAAATTGTCTGCATGTGTTGTTTAATCTAGACCCCCCCCCAAAAAAAACAAAACAAAAACAAAAACAAAAACAAAACAAAACAAATAAACAACAATAATAATATTAAAAAAAATTGTTTTTATTACATTTTCACCCTAAACAAGGTACATTGCCACTTTGGTGTAGGGGGCTACTATCAGGGACATAAGCTAATGTGGTACTATATAGGGAGTTGGACAGTAAGATGTCGGTTCACATTACACTTGAACTTCTGCATGTCAGTACAGTTGGAGAAGCAGGGAGCCGGAATGGAATTCCAAAGTCTATCGGTTCTGGGGAAGAAACTATTGGAGTAGAAAGTCCTCCCTCATCTAGGGATCTTCACTATGTAGAGGTGGGATTTAGCTGCTTGTCGGGTTTGTCGAAGGCATTTACGTCATGGGGGTACAAGTGCTTTTAGTTCGTCAGAGCATTCACTATTAAAATACTTGTAGAAGAATGCAACATTTCGTTGGTAGGACAGAGGCTTAAGCTTAGATGACAGTTAAGGACCTATCAGGTTGGAGACTCTCTTTTGAACCTTGTCTAGGAACGAGAGATTAGTAGCAGATGCACTGGCCCAAATATGACAGCAATGTTCCATACATGGGCGACTGGTGGCCTTATAGAAGTACATGATACTTTCGGGCATTAGTAGCTTTCTAGCACGGTAGAGAGAGCCTACCTTCTTCACAGCGGTCCTGGCAATGCTCTCAATGTAATTGTTCAACTCATGTTTCCTGTGAACGTTAGACCGAGGAGTTTAAAAGAAGTACTTTTAGATAATAAATCTTTGGCCATTGCTATTAGTGGTAGAGAAGGTTTCTTGTAATTATTGAAGGAAACAAGTTTAGTCTTGGCAGCATTGAATGAGACCATCCATTTTTGTCCCCATTCCACTACAGACTGCAAGTCATCATCTAGTGTTTCAGCTATTTCCTTGGATATGTGTTCATTTGTTTTCCTGTCGTGTCTGTTATAGAGTGTGTTGTAATCAGCATAAATACCCATCTCAGTGGCAATTTTGTCGTGGAGGTCATTAATATTAGGAATAATAAAGGTCCAAGGATAGACTCCTGGGCACTCCCGCATTTATAACATATTGTTTAGATGTACGACTGTCGAGGACAACTTGGATTTTTCTCTTATCTAAGAAGGATTTTATTATGTTTAGTATTCGTCCAGTGATACCATATGATCAGATTTTCCCGAGAAGACCTTCATGCCATACCCTGTCAAAAGTCTTAGATATATCTAGACCTACTGCTCTACCCTCCCCTGCTTTGTCCAGTGAATTGTATATATGTTCAGAGATTACAGTTAGGATATCTGCTGTGGAACGGGCTTGTCTAAATCCATATTGTTGGTCGGTCAGAAGTTTAGCATCTGTAAGGTGATGGACTAGAGCTTGGTTAATTATGGACTTAAATATTTTGGCGAAAAATGGGAGGAGGCGAATGGGGCGATAATTTGATGGGTCAGTTCTTTCGCCAGAATTCTTGAAAACGAGTACCACAGAAGCAATTTTTCAGCAGTCCGGAAAGCAATATTCATTAAGATTCATTTGTTGTAAAGTTCGGAGAGAACAGGAAGTACTTCGGCGGAGCATTTTTTTAATAGCACAACCGGGATGAGATCAGGTCCACATGCTTTTAAAGTGCCAAGGTTTTTTATGATAGCATGCACCTGAGATGAGGTGATTTTCAGATCGTCTAACAAAGGAAAGTCAGGGAGGGAGTGGTTAGCAGGGTCCAGTGTGGAGTTGGAGGTAAACCGACTGGCAAGCATGTTAGCCTTCTCGGTTGCTGAGCAAACAACCTCATGATTGTTGGTTAGTAGGGGAATTGCTGATTGCTCATTATTTACTACACTGTTGTAGATTTCCAGAAGTCTCGGGTTCTTAATCTTTGTGCTTCGATGCGTTTTTTTGGTGGTTTCAGTAAATTCTCTCTTAGCTGACACTATTTCTTTCTTACAGTTACTTTTAGCTTCTATATACTTCTGCTTGTTTGAACTGGACTTATGTCGGTTAAATCTGCGGTACACATACTGCCTTTGCGCAATGGCAGTTGCACAAGTAGAAGTAAATCATTGGGAAGAGTGGGGCTTGCTATAAAGTTTCCGTGTGGGAACATGTGCTTCAATTGCCGTTTTGAACCATTCACTGGTCTCATTTGCGCACTGTTCAGCAGGAAGAGAAAAGATATTTTCCCATAGGACATCTCTGATGAGATCCCTGAGGGCTTGCCAGTCAGACTTTTTATAATATCTCGTTGTTTTGAGCAATGGCTCTTCAGTTTTGGCTCTAGAGTTTAGGGCGACTTGTATCATTATCACTGCATGATTAGCATTTCCAAGTGGGCTGCGGGCATTCGTTAGACAATTATCGGGGACTGTGGTCAGAAACAAATCAAGAAGTGAAGCGTGTTGTACTTGCTAGTCTAGGAAACGGGTTGGAAACGTAACCATCTGTGATAGGGAGTGAGATATAGAGAAGCTATGTATTGTGCTACCAGCTGCGTCTAAGTAGAGAATCCAAGCCAGTTTCTGTGGTGGACATCGAAGTCACCAAATGCATGCTGTATCTATGTTGTCAGAGACTTTGTTTATTATGGTGCAGTTCTGGGTCGACGAAGAGCGGCAGAGAAAATAAAAGTAACTAATGTTACGTTGCAGGTTAAGTCTAAAGCACATAAAGGCTTGATCGTCCGATTCTAGGTTTGTTTCTCCAGTCAGAATGATAATAACGAATAAAGTTCTTAAATATAATTCTGTAGATAGGGTAATTATTCTTATTCGCAGAATAGATTGTTATTAAAAAGAAATTTTACAGTGAATGTGGAAACATTAATCTTAGAAAGAAAATTCTACTGAGAGAGAAGCCTTGTTATCAAAAACACAACTCCAAGAAAAATTACTTCCAGAACCCCCCCCCCAAAAAAAAACTCTTTGATCTTGATAATTTTGTTTGTTCTCAGCATGATGAATCCTCAACCTGCGACTTCTAGTATTTGTTAAAAGATTACATTAAAAGAGATATAAAGCTTTAATTTTTTTGAAGAATCAGACTGAAAAATATGGTTGTGGATAAACTTATATATACTGTTGTATATTAGACAGACAACAGCCAATGATCTTGCTAAAATAGTTCATATTAAAAATTATTGTTTAGAGAAATAAAATTGGTCACTCGAATGTAAAAATAAGTTTTTGCTAAAATGTTTAGAACATTAGCTTAGCTATATATAAACAAAATATATGGTAGATTGACTTTGAGCAGTTGGTATATGTGACCATTAATGAGAGGTGTCATTGGATCACTTACGTCACTGGAACTCAAAAGTGAAACGTGTCCTTTTGTGGATGACGTACCAGAACTGACATGTCAAAGATTAAAGTTGAGAGTCTAGGAGTTGTCGGCAAACGGTGCAGACGTGCATTGGCATGAGCTCTGAAAGCTGGAAGCGAGGCCAGATGAAGACACGTAAGGCAGGCTCATGTGGAACCCTGAGACAAATCTGAAATAAAATTTCTATGTATAAAATATAAATTATTGTTTTGTGGTTCCTCAGAATCACATATGTAAAGAAAAGTTTCAGGTATGTCTCATTGATCTATTGTGCACGTATGATGTACATCGTCACAGCACCCAGCGGTTAGAAGACAGATGAGTTCTGGACGAATAAAGGCATGAAACTTCTTGCATATTTCCCCCCACCAACGATGTAACATATACGTATTTTGGTACTGTGACTACATAACATATACCCTTTTGTTGCTCGTGACGAGAGCTTCCCAAAAGGGAGGTATCGAACCTGAGAAACCACAAGCACAACATGTATATAGGGTCTGGGACCCCCCCCCCCGCCAAAAGAAAAGAAGCTGGGGTTTACAAAAGGTAAGAATAGACGTAGGGGAGAAGAAACTTTATCCTGAGAGGGAAGAAACTTTGTCAAAAATGTTGGGTTATACACACACGCAAACATGCACGTTTTAGAAGGGCCCTAAAAGAGATAGAAAAATCTATATAAAAATAAATCTATACTAGACGCATGAAAGAAAACAAAGAACTGCGAAAAAAGAACAACGTTTAATTTAGAAAAAAAGAAAAGGAAAACACACGCACATACACACGCAACGTATAATCCGTTTTAAAAGAAAAATGAAAACATTGTTATTATTATTATTAATAATAATAGTGGAAATATGTTTATTATAATTTGAATCACTGAATATATTTTTCAGACTTTAAACGCCATTTTGTTTACATTATAAAATCTGAAGCCATTACTTTTGTTTTTAAAAAAAGTGTAAAAATATTTTTATGTTGCGAATTCGTAAGTGCCTTGTTTCTCAATTGAACATTTGTGCTTTTTAGAAAGAAAAAAAAACAAAAGTGAAAGAATATTTTGAATTAACTGAGAGACAATGGCCATGTTCTATTTTTACCGTTTTTGAGAAGAAAATAGTTTTTTTTTCAGTTTCGAGCTGCATTATTGAAAATTCTTTTTTTTTAAAGACTGGGAAATGTTATTGTTATATGTAATTTACCTAAGAATGAATTTTAGAAAATGAACAGAAAAAAAACTTACTATGTACTGTGTGTATTGTGAAATTTTAGTGTATAATTTGTTTTTTTTTTCCAGGAGTTTGCCAATAAGTTAGGACGTGATGACCCGATAAATACAATCGGGCCCCTCTGGCTTCCTGTGGAAGAATTACTCAACAAGTAGGTTCCCATCTTATGGCAGCACGAGTTGCTACCATGTCCAACAGGTGGTCTATTTTCGGAGTGGTGTTACCCTCTATGTTGGATTTCAGTAGGCGAATTCGTGGCCCTTCTAACTTCAAGGACATGGTATTAGTACTAAGGTTCTTGATATTAACTTTTTATTTCTTATCAATTCTTGCGAATAACTGGATGGTGTCTTATTCTCTTTGTCCATCATTGCTGATGTTCCCCAGGGTTTTATATTCTGATCCCAACACTGTTTCTTCTCTATATCAATAATTTTCCTGAGAATACTATTTAAAAGATTAAAATTTATGTTGATACTCTGGTATTGCTTCTCGTGTTTGTATTTTTTCAGAATTGTCTGACCTTTTCCCTGCTTCCTTTGTTCTAGCTCGATTCGTTAGTCTAGTGGTCTTCATTTCACTGTTTTTATTCTTCATTTTGATACACCTTTTGATTCCAATAGTTTCTTTCGCAGAATTACAGGTTTGAGAAACTTCTTGGTGCCTTTTTTTTCTTCCACCTACGAAGGCCAATCGTCATCTCTTTGCGATAATTATCTTTCATTCTTATTAGCTTCAGTGGCTTCATGTTTTGTCTGGATATATTTTTATAAAAAAGGATAAATATTTATTCACCTCTGAGCTAAAAACATTTTTGTCAGTGCAAAGTCTTCAAAGTTAAATAAAACCGGACATTTTTGTATTAAGGCCTTTGAAAAAAAAAACACACTGTTTCTTAAAAAAAGAATTGATTTTTATACCGTGCAATTCTTTTGGTTTTATTTTGTTGATTCAAGAAATTTTCTTCTGTGCCCAGCACTGCACAATTCCACACTATTCGCTTTATTTGGTGAAATTTGAGTTTAATAATTGTTTATTAGGATTTTATATTTGTGTAAGTTATTTCACTGTTCGTTTTATGCTTTGCTATTAAATCTTCTAATTCCATTTAGTTTAGAATATTCTTCCCTTCCAAGTATTCTGTTTGCTTGCCTTATTGCTAAGTCCAAGAGAAATCGTACACAAGTAGTTCCACAGCTACATGCTGTGTTTTCACAATTATTTTCTTCTGTTCGTCTTCCTAAAGAAAATCATGATTGTTGATATTAAAAAAAATTGAAATCGCAGTCTTTAATAATCATTGGTAAAAGTAAAATAGCCGAACTGATGAATTCTTGTTTTAAAGTAGAATATTGACAAATTGTGTTTAAGGAATTTGGAGTCTTTTGATTTGCAAAATCAAATTTCTATCAATTTGAGGAACTAGCTAAAAAAATTCCACAATAATCTATAGGAATTTCTATGGCGCCGTCGAATAACTAACTGTAATTTGGGGGGAATATTCGGCGTTTTATACGTTATTACTATAAGGCTGAATTTATAAAAAAAACAAAAACAAAAAACTATTACACTGTTTAAAAAATAAAGTAGTTAGTTTTTTTCAATCCAAAAAGGTCCAATCATAAGGAATAATAAAATAAATTATTTACATATTTTTTTTTAAACAAAGGACTATAAAATATTATTGGTACTTGTGCAGAATTTAAACCAGACATAACTAACCGTCCGCTCGGCTTTGCTTGGAACATGGCGTCAGTATTTGCTGTAAGATGCCGATCAATCCATGGCAAAGGAGCAGGCGATTTTGGGGGAAATATTGGGGAAAAATCAACTGAACCAGCTGGGAGCTTCTCAACAGTTATCTTTTCAAGTTTATGTGGAAACAGAAATTTGGTAATGATCCTTTTGTCTTCATCTTAAACTATATATTAGAAAACTACCCGGTTGCATTGGAAGTTTCTTCCACATCAGCTGACTCTTCTTAAATATCGCCTGATGCGACCATAGAAAAGTCTACCTAATCCTAAGGGAATATAGCACCTGTCTTGATTTAATTTAATTAAAAAAAAACAAAAAAAAAAAAACGGTTGCCCAGTCCCACCCCACAAGAAAAATATTCATGAAAAACTAACAAAAAAAAGTTTACCTAAAGAAAAAAAGTGACCCCCCCCACACAAAAATGTGCTTTTTAAAACTTTTGTTAAAAAATATAAAAACACAAAATAATTTGTATTAGTTTTGTTCAATTTTGTTTGACCAAAAAAATTAGTTAAATTTTTTTTTTTTAAATTCTTCTCTTACCAAGTATAAAATAGGAGATAAAAAGACTGCGTCTTAAAGAGAAAATGAAGAAAAAAAACTGCAGAGGAATTTACATAATTAAACACTTTTTGTGGATTTCTAAAGAAAATGTATTTGAAAATCATAGCAACAAATATTTCATTAGTTTAGTTATTTCACGAGAGGAGGAACCTAAAATGATTAAGCAGTTTACAATGATAAGAATAAAAACCGCCATAATTAACTTTATTTATAATTTATAAGTCCGATGTTTGTTTGTTTTACGATATATCTACCATCCATGGGTTATTTAAAGCTGAATAAAGTTGTCCAATTCTATACGTAAGAATTATTTCTTATTTCGAGAATATTTTGGTCTCAAAATGATTTGTTCTCAGAATTCTTTGCTGAAAGTATGGATATTACTCTTAGAAAGAAATTCTAGAGAGAAGCAACACTTACAACCCCCCCCCAAAAAAAAACCCAGAACAAAAAACATTCCATTGCTTCTTTGAAAACATTCATTGACATTCATAATCGTCTTTGTTGTCAATATGATTGTCCCTAGGCCACTACCTTCTAGTTTTTGTTTGAGAAGAAAAATATGAATAAAAAAGTAAGATTTTTTGAAGAATCACAGGCAATAATACAAGAATGCGAATGAATTTTAGCGCATAACTTCATCAGATCAGGTCTCTCTGAACTGCTATCTAGCCAAAGTAAGAACTAAATACTCCATCACAAGGATTCCGTTGTATGAAAGATTGCTACCCAAGCCAACAATTGACCCCATTTTTTTTTTGGGGGGGGGCGAGGTTTACCCTTCTACATGAAGCTGCAATCGATGATTTTGTTGCCCTGTCAACAAGGTAACTCTAAGTCTGGGGTATCGATTGAGAACGCAGATATCAAAATCTTGACCCTAAATTCGACGCTGCATGATCTTACATATAATTGTAGAGAAATCTATTTGTAGACATTGATACTTTGTTAGCTTTTAAAAGTGCGTTTCTTAAAATCTACCATTAAATTATAGTTTACTTAATAAAAATCAAGTTTACAACAGTGCCACATTTTTATCGATATCATTTTTGCTGTTTTTACACTATTACAAGAATAATGGAATTATTATGGAAACGAAAGATTCAGTCTGAAATTCACAGAAAGTTAACGGTTACAAAGACGACCTGTTCAACAATGATAAAGAAAAAACAGCCTGCAACATCTGTTACTAATGGGAATTTCATATCTGTATCTGAAACCAAAATCCTACTAATACGTCTATTACTGTGCTAGCTTTTTTGAAGTTTAGTATCGACTTTGTTTTACTTTGGCATCCCCGTTGTTCTGGCGGTGTATGCAAAAAAAATCGTCTTCAGCAATTTTTGAAGTCAAACGTCAATGTTCGTTTTATTTTTAACAAAAAAAAAAAAAATGAATTTCTTTTTCAATTACATTAAACTTTTTGACAACTAGCTAAAAAAATTCCACAATAATCTATAGGAATTTCTATGGCGCCGTCGAATAACTAACTATAATTTGGGGGGACTTCCATTTCTTCTAATAAATAATTTTACCACGAATTCTCCATAAGTTTTGATTTCGGTTATAACTGAAAGAAATCAAGTTATATATAAGGTTTGGTTTCGATTCAAGCTGATGCCCCAAGTCATATGGATATATTTTTGAAATCGCAACTTTATTATATATAAAAATCGATAGGACATTAACCCTATGATAATATATACTAAGTCTGCAAGAATTAAAATATCATATTTAAGCATACTTTACAACCGGGCTATAACGGGCGTCCCTGCTGGCTTAGATTAATACTTTTGTAACTTTAACAAACGAGCTACAATAATATCAGGGCGTCTCGATGTACGTTTGAATGCCAACACCATTATATTACATATGAAAGAGTCCGCCACGGAATTTCCACAGGTCCAGCGAGTTTCAAACTAATTACAATGTTTTGGAAGGTAGTGTAGTATCTATTCCATTGTCATCAGACAATCACAAGTATTACCTCCTGGATTGAGAATGTAGTGTAGTGTATGCTTCTCATAATACCCCTACCCAAGAATTATCTCCTCCTTGATGATAATGTAGTATGTATCCTGTTGTAATGTGGCTGTCTATGCATTACTTTCTCCGTTGAAGGAGATATGATAGATTATGTCAATAAAAAATTCCCAATCTACTGTTAAGTAAAATCAACATTTATTTATTAGCAAAATTATTAAAGCAGAGAGATCATAATTTTGATGCTGTAAATGACGTTACTTTTGGTCATTTGCTTTGTATAATACGCGGTTTGCTTTGTATAATATACACTGCAGTTTTCATGGTATAATACAGTTTTCTTTGCTTATAAGATGCGCCCTTCATACTTTATCTACCGGTTTGCCCGACTCGAGATCGAGATGAATTTTTCAATTGTAAACGCACAGACCAAATGAATGCATATCGCTTTTTTGAATGATCTTTTTTAATATGAGGTTTCTTTTTGCTTTCCTTGTTAATGATTAACCCACGGAATGCCTCATTTCCCTTCCAGTTGTTATTTCCACTTGACCAATTCCACTTTGCTTCGACCGAATGGCTATTTCATGTTTTGATGCGATTTTAAAGAGGCCGGCTTAACTAATCCAAAGTGTTTTCTTTTCCAGAAACGAGCTTCCATTTTCTTATATTCATTTCAACAATGAATGCATTCATGCCCAACGGAACATAAAAAGGTCATATATATCATACAGAAATCGATCTATGACAAATATCGACCCCCTATTTTAAACTTAATGTCTCAGCTTTAAAAGATTTTAAACTTAATATATTAAGTTTAAAGTCTGTTAGACTTTAAACTTAATAGAAAATATTAATAGAAAATATACCTGAAAGAAACAATACCTGGACTGGATCCTTGGCGAAATTCTCCGCTCTAACAACGTTCACTCCGGTTCTCGAGAACTCGACTCGACTCGACTCAACTGTCGGTCTTATATTGTCTCATTTATGCAAATTAAGTCGGGATCGAACGTGATGATTTGTTGCCTTTCTGTGTCCCGTCGGTCGGGTTGCGAGTTCGCATATGTCACCTTTAGCAGTCCGCCTACATGACAGCAGTCACACCAAAATGTTCTCTAAAAAATATTTTAAACTAAATATATAAGCTTTAAAAGATTTTTAGCTTAATATATCAGCTTTAAAATATTTTAAACTAAATATATAAGCTTTAAAATATTTTAAACTAAATATATAAGCTTTAAAAGATTTTAAACTAAATATATAAGCTTTAAAATATTTTAAACTAAATATATAAGCTTGAAAATATTTTAAACTAAATATATAAGCTTTAAAAGATTTTAAACTTAAAATATCAGCTTTAAAATATTTTAAACTTAATATATCAGAGTCAAAATATTTTAAACTTAATATATCAGAGTCAAAATATTTTAAACTTAATATATCAGAGTCAAAATATTTTAAACTTAATATATCAGAGTCAAAATATTTTAAACTAAATATATAAGCTTTAAAAGATTTTAAACTTAATATATCAGCTTTAAATTTTTTCTTAACTTAATATATCAGCTATAAAATATTTTAAACTTAATATGTCAGCTTTAAAATATTTTAAACTTAATATATCAGCCTTAAAATATATTAAACCTAAGATATCAGCTATAAAATATTTTAAACTTAATATATCAGCTACAAAATATTTTAAACTTTACATATGAGTTGTCAAATGTTTTTAAACTTAATATATCAGCTTTAAAATGTTTAAAACTTAATATATCAGCCTTAAAATATTTTAAACCTAAGATATCAGCCTTAAAATATTTTAAACTTAATATATCCGCTTTAAAAATTTTAAACTAAATATATAAGCTTTAAAAGATTTTAAACTAAATATATAAGCTTGAAAATATTTTAAACTTAATATATTAGCTTGAAAATATTTTAAACTAAATATATAAGCTTGAAAATATTTTAAACTAAATATATAAGCTTTAAAATATTTTAAACTAAATATATAAGCTTTAAAATATTTTAAACTAAATATATAAGCTTTAAAATATTTTAAACTAAATATATAAGCTTTAAAATATTTTAAACTAAATATATAAGCTTTAAAAGATTTTAAACTTGAAATATCAGCTTTAAAATATTTTAAACTTTATATATCAGAGTCAAAATATTTTAAACTTAATATATGAGAGTAAAAATATTTTAAACTTAATATATCAGAGTCAAAATATTTTAAACTTAATATATCAGAGTAAAAATATTTTAAACTTAATATATCAGAGTCAAAATATTTTAAACTTAATATATCAGAGAAAAATATTTTAAACTTAATATATCAGAGTCAAAATATTTTAAACTTAATATATCAGAGTCAAAATATTTTAAACTTAATATATCAGAGAAACATATTTTAAACTTAATATATCAGAGTCAAAATATTTTAAACTTAATATATCAGAGTCAAAATATTTTAAACTTAATATATCAGAGAAAAATATTTTAAACTTAATATATCAGAGTCAAAATATTTTAAACTTAATATATCAGAGTCAAAATATTTTAAACTTAATATATCAGAGTCAAAATATTTTAAACTTAATATATCAGAGTCAAAATATTTTAAACTTAATATATCAGAGTCCAAATATTTTAAACTAAATATATAAGCTTTAAAAGATTTTAAACTTAACATATCAGCTTAAAATGTTTTTTTAACTTAATATATCAGCTATAAAATATTTTAAACTTTATATGTCAGCTTTAAAATATTTTAAACTTAATATATCAGCCTTAAAATATATTAAACCTAAGATATCAGCTATAAAATATTTTAAACTTAATATATCAGAGTCAAAATATTTTAAACTTTACATATGAGTTGTCAAATGTTTTTAAACTTAATATATCAGCTTTAAAATGTTTAAAACTTAATATATCAGCCTTAAAATATTTTAAACCTAAGATATCAGCCTTAAAATATTTTAAACTTAATATATCCGCTTTAAAAATTTTAAACTAAATATATAAGCTTTAAAAGATTTTAAACTAAATATATAAGCTTGAAAATATTTTAAACTTAATATATTAGCTTGAAAATATTTTAAACTAAATATATAAGCTTGAAAATATTTTAAACTAAATATATAAGCTTTAAAATATTTTAAACTAAATATATAAGCTTTAAAATATTTTAAACTAAATATATAAGCTTTAAAATATTTTAAACTAAATATATAAGCTTTAAAATATTTTAAACTAAATATATAAGCTTTAAAAGATTTTAAACTTGAAATATCAGCTTTAAAATATTTTAAACTTTATATATCAGAGTCAAAATATTTTAAACTTAATATATGAGAGTAAAAATATTTTAAACTTAATATATCAGAGTCAAAATATTTTAAACTTAATATATCAGAGTAAAAATATTTTAAACTTAATATATCAGAGTCAAAATATTTTAAACTTAATATATCAGAGAAAAATATTTTAAACTTAATATATCAGAGTCAAAATATTTTTAACTTAATATATCAGAGTCAAAATATTTTAAACTTAATATATCAGAGAAACATATTTTAAACTTAATATATCAGAGTCAAAATATTTTAAACTTAATATATCAGAGTCAAAATATTTTAAACTTAATATATCAGAGAAAAATATTTTAAACTTAATATATCAGAGTCAAAATATTTTAAACTTAATATATCAGAGTCAAAATATTTTAAACTTAATATATCAGAGTCAAAATATTTTAAACTTAATATATCAGAGTCAAAATATTTTAAACTTAATATATCAGAGTCCAAATATTTTAAACTAAATATATAAGCTTTAAAAGATTTTAAACTTAACATATCAGCTTAAAATGTTTTTTTAACTTAATATATCAGCTATAAAATATTTTAAACTTTATATGTCAGCTTTAAAATATTTTAAACTTAATATATCAGCCTTAAAATATATTAAACCTAAGATATCAGCTATAAAATATTTTAAACTTAATATATCAGAGTCAAAATATTTTAAACTTTACATATGAGTTGTCAAATGTTTTTAAACTTAATATATCAGCTTTAAAATGTTTAAAACTTAATATATCAGCCTTAAAATATTTTAAACCTAAGATATCAGCCTTAAAATATTTTAAACTTAATATATCCGCTTTAAAAATTTTAAACTAAATATATAAGCTTTAAAAGATTTTAAACTAAATATATAAGCTTGAAAATATTTTAAACTTAATATATTAGCTTGAAAATATTTTAAACTAAATATATAAGCTTGAAAATATTTTAAACTAAATATATAAGCTTTAAAATATTTTAAACTAAATATATAAGCTTTAAAATATTTTAAACTAAATATATAAGCTTTAAAATATTTTAAACTAAATATATAAGCTTTAAAATATTTTAAACTAAATATATAAGCTTTAAAAGATTTTAAACTTGAAATATCAGCTTTAAAATATTTTAAACTTTATATATCAGAGTCAAAATATTTTAAACTTAATATATGAGAGTAAAAATATTTTAAACTTAATATATCAGAGTCAAAATATTTTAAACTTAATATATCAGAGTAAAAATATTTTAAACTTAATATATCAGAGTCAAAATATTTTAAACTTAATATATCAGAGAAAAATATTTTAAACTTAATATATCAGAGTCAAAATATTTTAAACTTAATATATCAGAGTCAAAATATTTTAAACTTAATATATCAGAGAAACATATTTTAAACTTAATATATCAGAGTCAAAATATTTTAAACTTAATATATCAGAGTCAAAATATTTTAAACTTAATATATCAGAGAAAAATATTTTAAACTTAATATATCAGAGTCAAAATATTTTAAACTTAATATATCAGAGTCAAAATATTTTAAACTTAATATATCAGAGTCAAAATATTTTAAACTAAATATATAAGCTTTAAAAGATTTTAAACTTAACATATCAGCTTAAAATGTTTTTTTAACTTAATATATCAGCTATAAAATATTTTAAACTTTATATGTCAGCTTTAAAATATTTTAAACTTAATATATCAGCCTTAAAATATATTAAACCTAAGATATCAGCTATAAAATATTTTAAACTTAATATATCAGAGTCAAAATATTTTAAACTTTACATATGAGTTGTCAAATGTTTTTAAACTTAATATATCAGCTTTAAAATGTTTAAAACTTAATATATCAGCCTTAAAATATTTTAAACCTAAGATATCAGCTTGAAAATATTTTAAACTTAATATATCCGCTTTAAAAATTTTAAACTAAATATATAAGCTTTAAAAGATTTTAAACTAAATATATAAGCTTGAAAATATTTTAAACTTAATATATCCGCTTTAAAAATTTTAAACTAAATATATAAGCTTTAAAAGATTTTAAACTAAATATATAAGCTTGAAAATATTTTAAAATAAATATATAAGCTTTAAAATATTTTAAATTAAATATATAAGCTTGAAAATATTTTAAACTTAATATATCAGCTTTAAAATATTTTAAACTAAATATATAAGCTTGAAAATATTTAAAACTAAATATATAAGCTTGAAAATATTTTAAACTTAATATATCAGCTTTAAAAATTTTAAACTAAATATATAAGCTTTAAAAGATTTTAAACTAAATATATAAGCTTGAAAATATTTTAAACTTAATATATCCGCTTTAAAAATTTTAAACTAAATATATAAGCTTTAAAAGATTGTAAACTAAATATATAAGCTTGAAAATATTTTAAACTAAATATATAAGCTTTAAAATATTTTAAATTAAATATATAAGCTTGAAAATATTTTAAACTTAATATATCAGCTTTAAAAGATTATAAACTTAAAATATCAGCTTTAAAATATTTTAAACTTAATATATCAGAGTAAAAATATTTTAAACTTAATATATCAGAGTAAAAATATTTTAAACTGAATATATCAGAGTAAAAATATTTTAAACTTAAAATATCAGAGTAAAAATATTTTAAACTTAATATATCAGAGTAAAAATATTTGAAACTTAATATATCAGAGTAAAAATATTTTAAACTTAATATATCAGAGTCGAAATATTTGAAACTTAATATATCAGAGAAAAATATTTGAAACTTAATATATCAGAGTAAAAATATTTTAAACTTAATATATCAGAGTCAAAATATTTTAAACTTAATATATCAGAGTCAAAATATTTTAAACTTAATATATCAGAGTAAAAATATTTTAAACTTAATATATCAGAGTCGAAATATTTTAAACTTAATATATCAGAGAAAAATATTTGAAACTTAATATATCAGAGTCAAAATATTTTAAACTTAATATATCAGAGTCAAAATATTTTAAACTTAATATATCAGAGTCAAAATATTTTAAACTTAATATATCAGAGTCAAAATATTTTAAACTTAATATATCAGAGTCGAAATATTTTAAACTTAATATATCAGAGTCCAAATATTTTAAACTTAATATATCAGAGTCAAAATATTTTAAACTTAATATATCAGAGTCAAAATATTTTAAACTTAATATATCAGAGTCAAAATATTTTAAACTTAATATATCAGAGTCAAAATATTTTAAACACAATATATAAGCTTTAAAAGATTTTAAACTTAATATATCAGCTTAAAATTTTTTTTTAACTTAATATATCAGCTATAAAATATTTTAAACTTAATATGTCAACTTTAAAAGATTTTAAACTTAATATATCAGCCTTAAAATATATTAAACCTAAGATATCAGCTATAAAATATTTTAAACTTTACATATGAGTTGTCAAATGTGTTTAAACTTAATATATCAGCTTTAAAATGTTTAAAACTTAATATATCAGCCTTAAAATATTTTAAACTTAATATATCAGCTTTAAAAGATTTTAAACATAATATATCAGCTTTAAAATATTTTAAACTTAATATATCAGCTTTAAAATATTTTAAACTTAATATATCAGCTTTAAAATGTTTTAAACATAATATATCAGCTTTTAAATATTTTAAACTTAATATATCAGCCTTAAAATATTTTAAACATAATATATCAGCCTTAAAATATTTTAAACTTAATATATCAGCTTTAAAAGATTTTAAACTTAATATATCAGCTTTAAAATATTTTAAACATAATATATCAGCTTTAAAATATTTTAAACTTAATATATCAGCCTTAAAATATTTAAAACTTAATATATCAGCTTTAAAATATTTTAAACTTAATATATCAGCTTTAAAATATTTTAAACTTAATATATCAGCTTTTAAATATTTTAAACTTGATATATCAGCCTTAAAATATTTTAAACTTAATATATTAGCTTTAAAAATTTTAAACTTAATATATCAGCTTTAAAATATTTTAAACTTAATATATCAGCTTTAAAATATTTTAAACTTAATATATCAGCTTTAAAATGTTTTAAACATAATATATCAGCTTTAAAATATTTTAAACATAATATATCAGCTTTAAAATATTTTAAACTAAATATATAAGCCTTAAAATATTTTAAACTTAATATATCAGCTTTAAAATGTTGTAAACATAATATATCAGCTTTAAAATATTTTAAACTTAATATATCAGCTTTAAAATATTTTAAACTTAATATATCAGCCTTAAAATGTTTAAAACTTAATATATCAGCTTTAAAATATTTTAAACATAATATATCAGCTTTGAAAAAGTTTAAACTTAATATATCAATTTACATTTTTTTTACATATATACCAGTTTCAATGATTTAACACTTAATGCATCAGCTTTAAAATATTTGTAACTGAATATATAAGCTTTAAAATATTTGCAACTTAATATATCAGCTTTAAAAGATTTCAAACTATGTATATCAGCCTTAAAATATTTTTTAACTTAATATATCAGCTTTTAAATATTTTAAACTAAATATATGAGCTTTAAAATATGTTAAACTTTATATATCTGCTTTAAAGTATTTTAAACTTAATATATCAGCTATGAAATATTTTAAACTAAATATATCAGCTATGAAATATTTTAAACTAAATATATGAGCTTTAAAATATTTTCAACTAAATATATCAGCTTTTAAATATTTTAAACCGCATATACCAGATTTAAAAGATTTTAACTTAATATATCAGCTATAAAATATTTTAAACTTTATATATGAATTGTCAAATATTTTAAACTTAATATACAAGCTTTAAACGATTTCGGCTTTAAAATATTTTCATCGATTTTTCTGTCCACTCTCTTGCACCATGACAACAAATCAGAATGTGAATTACAAGTTGAAGTTGTTAGAATCATTTGTCCATGAAAAAAAAAAAGAACATTTTTTAGGTTTTGCCACTTCTAAAATCAAGGGAAAGCAAATAACAGCTAAAGTTTATTTACAAAAAACAAACAAACAAACAAACAAAACAAAACAAAACAAACAAACAAAAACAAAACAAAACAAAAAACAGTCGCTTTCTGCTAGTATACAGACTATCCATCAGTAAACCCTATGTAGTGGGTCTCCATACAGAAACCTGGGAATTGAGCACCTCACGAGCACAAGCTGAACTGCAAGAGCTGAACTGGTTCTCAGAAGCATGGCATGCAGGCTCACCGCCATGTGATTATGGGCAGCTATGGACAAATAACTCCACTGCCTTGGATGCCTTGGGAAAGGCTAAGGCTAAGGGAATAAACCCCAACAAATCTCCAGTTTGGAGTCCTTATAGATGAATGGTGAACTCTGTAACACCTTTCTAGCAATTCATGCAGCCACACTGGCACCGATTGTATTGATTTGCCTTTCCGCCAGACTGTCTGCAATGCCAAGAGTGTGACTCTGGTAACTAAGCAAATGTAGGTCCCCTTATCACCCGTCGATATCTGCACCTGAAAAGATCAACCCAGCTTTGCTGTATCAGCGAAAAACAACTCAGAAAGTCAGCAGTTACAATTTATATGCCTAATCTCTATTGACGTAGATGTGGGCATAAGGGCTGCTCCCAATAGTGGGAAGGATACCTGGAACCTTCTAAGCAATCCCGCCCACTTCAACCTGAGTAGCCTTCGAGAAATTAGATACTACACTGCCACAACTTGCTTCCTTCGTTGGGTGTGTGAAGCTTAGATTTAATCGAAGGGCTTACTGTTAATCTTAGCAAGAGGCAACAAAATAAGGAAAAAAATGGAACTACCATCCTTAGGGTAAGCAATTTGGAATGTTACAACCATGAGTTCTGGCCTCTCCAACCACCTCCAACAAGTGGATGATGCCATAAAAAAGCAATTATAGATAGTGAGCTATCCAAATGGAACATTTACATTGCTGCCCCCGTGACACGTGTAGTCAACAGTGGTAGTTTCAAGAAAAACTGCACATTCTCCTGGCAGATGCGCACCGGATTCACAGAGTTGGCTTTGCACTGTGCAACTCCATTCTGTCATCAGTAGAACCTTCTTCCTAAGGAACTGAGAACGTCCTGTCACTGTGCCTCACCACCTCATCAAATCAAACATACATATTCAACACTTACATCCTCATGCTCGGCTTTTCTGTCCAGGTCAAAGATGTCTTCTACGAGGAGCTCGAGGCTAGAACCAAAAAAATCCCAGAAAAGGAGAAGTTTCTCCTGCTTGGAAACTACAATGCATGGGTGGGTGCGGACCACAAATCCTGGCCACCTAGCATTGGCCATGTTGGTAAGCTGAATGAAAACGATTAGCAGCTACTCGAGCTTTGCTCCTACAGAAACCTGTGCATCACCAACACCTTTTTTGCCTCCAAGTTACATCAGTGTTCTGGAGAGATCTAAGCATTGGAAGCAGCTGGATTTTGTCATCAGCCAGAGAGCTATGCTGAACCATGTGCTCCTCATGCGCATCACAGTACCGACTGATCGGCAGCAAGTTGTGTCGGCATTACAGTTTGATCAAGCAGAAGGGTAGCCCCCATTTTGATACATCAAACGTGCTGAAGCAGGAACACTGGAAGCGTTTCTCTAAAGCTATAGACAAAGTCCTGGATGATTGCCCAGCAGACTGCGCCAGGTGTGATGGGACTTAATCCGTGATGTAATGTACAAACCTGCTATTGACAACTTTGGGAAAAAAGCAAAGAAGAAAGAATACTTGTATCCACTTGTAAACTAGCAACCACTGAAGATCCAGAGAATGGACTTTCCTATCCTAAATATAATTTAATTTCAGACTTCTTATAAATCAATTTTCTATTTAAGTTTTGTAGCGAATCGAAACTAGTCAGACAGATAAGTTCAAATAATTTAAATTATTGCTAGTAAGTTTAATGTGCTGGCAGTTTGTTTTATACGTCTAGATTCAAATTTAGTTGTTGCTGATATGTCAACAGATTTTGTTCGCCAGTATTCTTTGTATTTTTGCTGCTCCAACGAAAATCTTTATTCTTACGTTGATTAGAAAAGATTGGATTACATAAGGGAAGCCAGGTTTATCGATGTTTATGAAGTAATTGCTTTAATTTTAATTAACAGCCATTGCTGATAAAGTTAAGGCATTTTTCATGTTTTAAGAATGCATAAGTAAAATACAATATTTTTACAGAATATTAGATTAAAATAATTGAGTTTATACATTATTTCAGAGTTTTAACTCCAAATGAATTCCACAGAGGATTCACACCAAGAATTCAACTAAAGCAAAATCTAGAATAAAAAATATTTCAAAAAAATAACAAAAATCTTAAAGGTTAAAATCGAGAATTGTAACAATCTCATTAGATCGAAGCCATACTCGTGGAATAAATAATTCGTGCGATTTTTGTTAGTCGAAGAATAAAACTAAATTGCAAAGCCAAATTAAATGTTGTTCTTGAATCCGAGATGAATTTTGATATTTAGAAGAATTTTAGTTCTAAACGAAATTATGACAGTTTTGGCAATTATTCTTCATTTTTTTTACATTCTTCTGCTTAATGTCAGAAAACGTTTTTATATATAAAAAAGGTTTTTGCTCAGCCTACATGGCCCTCACAGCTTTAGATTTTTCTTTGTTTATGGCCTATCAGCGATCAATAGGTCATTCAATCCAAAATCAAGTTGAAAAAATTAATTTTACTCCGGTTCGTAATTTTAGTTTCTTCTCAGTCATATTAAGAGAAAGTTGGCAAAGTTTTCGCCCATTCATTAACATGTACTTCACTTAACACCCACTTCCACAATGTTTATTTATATAGACAAAATAATCATCCAATAACTATAACACTTAGAAGTTATATAACACTTATACCTGTAGCATCGAAAATAACAATCAATATGGATACGATATAAAGTTGACAGGTTTGATTTCAATGTATCGTTCTCAAATCGAATTGCTTTAATAACATCGAGTGACTATCTGAGAGTGGAAAGGAATGCTTGAAAATGTCACTTTTAATTACAGAGGAGAAACCATGAAAACTGGCAGTAAATCGAAAAGAGACCAAATCAGTAAACCTTTTCAAGGCATTGATTGCAACACAATAGTTGTCACTGGCATCGATTAGTTGATAAATAATCTATTTGGAAAGAATAAAAGCTTTGGAAATATGCTACTCATGACATATGCTCTCAGGTTAACAAGTTTTGTTATTATGACAAACTAGCTGACATATTCATCTGAGTTAAAGGTTATAAACGAAGATTACGTCAGTTTGAAAATATTGAATTTACTTTTGCTTTTATCACAAGACGTAATACCTTCAGAGATGATATTAAGGCAATACTCTACACTTTTTTCAATCAGATATTGCTTAACATCACTAGCAAAAACTCCAAGACTACAACGAGCATTGTAGGGATAAGTAGTTGGTTTTGTTTTATGGAATATCAACACTTTCGAATCATTTAATGCACAATCAAGTTGGATTCTTTGGAAATGAAATATGGCGTTATTCTTTGTAAATACTCCTTACAACGTTATTCTTAGCAAACATTCTTAAAAACTTTATTCTTTAACAGGCATTCTTAAAAGGTTATTCTTTAACAAACATCCTTTAATACGTTATTATTTAAAAACATTCTTTAAAAGGTTATTCTTTAAATAATATTCTTAAAAACGTTATTCTTTGCAAACATTATTAAAACGTTATTCTTTAACAAGCATTCTTTAAAACGTAATTCTTTGCAATCATTCTTTAAAACGTTATTCTTTAACAAACATTCTTTAAAACGTTATTCTTTAACAAACATTCTTTAAAACGTTATTCTTTAACAAACATTCTTTAAAACGTTATTCTTTAACAAACCTTTCCTTGTTAAACATTCTTTAAAACGTTATTCTTAAAAACTTATTTAAAACGTTATCCTTAAACAAACATGCTTTAAAACGTTATACTGTGAAAACATTTTTTAAAACGTTATTTTTTAAGAAAAATTATTTAAAACGTTTTCTGGCAAATATTCTTAAAATGTTATTCTTTAACAAACATTCTTTAAAATGTTATTCTTTAACAAACATTCTTTAAAACGTTTTCTTTAACAAACATTTTTAAAAACGTTGTTCTTTAACAAACATTCTTTAAAACGCCATTCTTTGCAAGCATTCTTTAAAACGGTGTTCTTTAACAAACATTCTTTAAAACGTTTCTCTTTGCAAGCATTCTTTAAAACGTTTAAACAACATTCGTTATAACGTTATTCTTTGCAAACGTTATTCTTTAACATTCTTTCAATCGTTATTCTTTAACATACATTCTTTAAAATGTTATTCTGTAACAAACGTTCTTTGAAACATTCCCTTGTCAAACATTCTTTAAAATGTTATTATTTAACAAACAAGAATATTTGTAATGAATAACGTTTTAAAGAATGTTTTTTAAAGAATAACATTTTAAATAATGCTTGCAAAGAGTAACAGTTTAAAGAATATTTGTTAAAAAATAACGTTTTTACACTGCCAGCAAATTATAACGTTTTAAAGAATTTTTGTGAAAGAATTACTTCTAAAGAATGTTTGTTAACAAAAACCGATTTTAAAGAATATTTGTTAAAATTACTTTTTAAAGAATGTTTGGTAAAAATAATTTTTACAAGAATGCTGGAAAAGAATGTTTGTTAAAGAATAACTTTTTTTTTAGAATTCTTGCAGAGTACAACGTTATAGAGAATGTTTGTTAAAGATTAACTTTGATAAGAATGCTTATTAAAAAAAGACTTTTAAAGACTGTCTTTATCAAACCTCACTTAAAACATTATTCTTTGCAAGAATTCTTTAAAACGTTGTTCTTTAACAAACATTTTTAAAACGTTATTCTAAACAAACTTTCTTTTAAACGTTATAATTTGCAAACATTCTTCAAAACGTTATTCTTTAACAAACATATTTAAAACGTTTTCCTTTGCAAGCATTCTTTATAACGTTATTCTTCAACAAACATTCTTTAAAACGTTAGTATTTTAAAAGCATTCTTTAAAACGTTATTTTAAACGGATATTTTCTTAAACGTTATTCTTCACGAGAATTTTTTAAAACGTTATTCTTTAACAAACATTCTTTAAAACGTTATTCTTTGTGAACAGATTTAAAACGTTATTCTTTAACAAACATTCTTTAAACTGTCAGTCTTTAAACACATTCTTTAAAACCTTATTGTGTAACAAACATTCACTTAAACGTTATTATTCGCAAGTATTTTTAAAATGTTACTCTGTAACAAATATTCTTTAAACCTTAATCTTCGCAAATATTCTTTAACACGTTATTCTTTTACAGGCATTTTTTTAAAATTTATTCTTTAACAAACATTCTTTAAAACGTTATTCTTTAACACACATTTTTAAAAACGTTGTTCTTTAACAAGCATTCTTTAAAACGTTATTCGTTTCAAACATTCTTTAAAACGGGTTTCTTTAATAAACATTCTTTTAAAATTTATTCTCTAACAAATATTCTTTAAAACGTCATTATTTTCTAACATTCTTTTAAATGTTATTCGTTAACAAACATTATTTAAAAGGTTACTCTTTAACAGACATTCTTTAAAACGATATTGTTTGCAAACATTTTTTAAAACGTTATTCTTTAACAAACATTCTTTAAAACGTTATTTTTTAACAATATTCATAAAACGTTAATCTTTGACAAACATTCTTTAAAACGTTATTTTTTACAAATATTCTTTAAAATATTATTCTTTATCAATCCGTCTTGTAAAGATTATTATTTATCTAACATTCTTTAAAATGTTACTCTTTAACAAAAATTCCTTCAGGCGTTAAACTTGAAGAAACATTCTTTAAAACGTTATTCTTTGACAAGCATTCTTGACAACCTTATTTTGATCAAACATTTTTGAAACTTTAGTCTTTGCAAACATTCTTTAAAACATTCTGTAAAACGGTGTTCTTTTGCAAACATTATTTAAAACGTTATTCTTTGACAAACGTTCTTTACAACATTATTCGTTGCAAACATTCTTTAAAACGATATTATTTAACAAACATTCTTTAAAACGTGTTTCTTTGCAAGCATTCTTTAAAACGTTATACCTTTACAGAGGTTCCTTAAAACGTTATTCTTTGCAAACATTCTTTAAAATGATATTATTTAACAAACATTCTTTAAAACGTTTTTCTTTGCAAGCATTATTTAAAACGTTATACTTTTACAAAGGTTCCTTAAAACGTTATTCTTTGCAAACATTCTTTAAAACGATATTATTTATCAAACATTCTTTAGAGCGTTTTTCTTTCCAAGCATTCTTTAAAACGTTATACTTTTGCAAGCATTCTTTAAAACGTTATACTTTTACAAACGCTCCTTAAAAAGGTTATTCTTTGCAAACCTTCTTTAAAATGATATTATTTAACAAACATTCTTTAAAACGTTTTTCTTTAAGAAACATTCTTTAAAACGTCATTTTTTGACAAACATTCTTTATATCGTTATTCTTCAACAAATATTCTTTAAAACGTTATTGTATGCAAACATTCTTTAAAACGATTTTCTTTGCAAATATTCTTTAAATCGGTATTCGTTAACAAAAAATTTATGTCTTTAGATCTACATTTGAATCATTAATTATTTATTAATTACTGTCGGGATTGTAACTGTTTTATAAAATTCATAGTGATCAGGTCAGTGCATTTAGTAGCAATATATGTAAAATTAATATATTAAAAATATATGTATAATCAATATATTAAAATTATATGTATAATCAATATATTAAAAATATATGAATAATCAATGTATTAAAATAATATGTGTAATCAATATATTAAAATTATATGTGTAATTAATATATTAAAAATATATGTGTAATCAATATATTAAAATTATATGTGTAATCAATGTATTAAAAATATATGTGTAATTAATATATTAAAAATATATGTGTAATCAATGTATTAAAAATATATGTGTAATCAATGTATAAAATTATATGTGTAATCAATATATTAAAATTATATGTGTAATCAATATATTAAAAATATATGTTTAATTAATATATTAAAAATTATATGTGTAATCAATATATTAAAAATATATGTGTAATCAATATATTAAAAATATATGTGTAATCAATATATTAAAAATATATGTGTAAGCAATGCATAAAATTATATGTGTAATCAATATATTAAAAATATATGTGTAATCAATATATTAAAAATATATGTGTAATCAATATATTAAAATTATATGTGTAATCAATATATTAAAATATATGTGGAATCAATATATTAAAAATATATGTGAAATCAATATATTAAAATATATGTGTAATCAATATATTAAAAATATATGTGTAATCAATATATTAAAAATATATGTGTAATCAATATATTAAAAATATATGTGTAATCAATATATTAAAATATATGTGTAATCAATATATTAAAATATATGTGTAATCAATATATTAAAAATATATGTGTAATCAATATATTAAAATATATGTGTAATCAATATATTAAAATATATGTGGAATCAATATATTAAAGTTAACGATATTTTGTAACAAACGTTCTCTTAAACGTTATTCTGCGCAAGTATTTTTAAAAAATTACTCTGTAACAAACATTCTTAAAAACGTTAATCTTCGCAAATATTCTTTAACACGTTATTCTTTTACAGCCATTTTAAAAAATTTATTCGTTAACAAACATTCTTTAAAAAGTTATTCTTTAACACACATTTTTAAAAACGTTGTTCTTTAACAAACATTCTTTAAAACGTTATTCGTTGCAAACATTCTTTAAAACGCGTTTCTTTAATAAACATTCTTTTAAAATTTATTCTCTAGAAAAATTCTTAAAACGTCATTATTTGTAAGCATTCTTTTAAACGTTATTCGTTAGCAAACATTATTTAAAAGGTTATTCTTTAACAAACATTCTTTAAAACGATACTGTTTGCAAACATTTTTAAACGTTATTCTTTAACAAACATTATTTAGAACGTTTTTTTAACAATATTTTTAAAACGTTAATCTTTGACAAACATTCTTTAAAACGTTTTTTTACAAATATTCTTTAAAACGTTATTCTTTATCAATCCGTCTTGAAAAAGTTATCATTTATCTAACATTCTTTAAAACGTTATTCTTTAACAAAAATTCCTTCACGCGTTAAACTTTAACAAAATTCTTTAAAACGTTATTCTTTGACAAACATTCTTTAAAACCTTATTTTGATCAAACATCTTTGAAACTTTAGTCTTTGCAAATATTCTTTAAAACAATATTCTTTAAAACAATTTGTAAAACGGTGTTCTTTTGCAAACATTATTTGAAACTTGATTCTTCGACAAACGTTCTTTAACACATTATTCTTTGCAAACATTCTATGAAACGATATTATTTAACAAACATTCTTTAAAACGTTTTTCTTTGCAAGCATTCTTTAAAACGTTATACTTTGACAAAGGTTCCTTAAAACGTTATTCTTTGCAAACATTCTTTAAAACGATATTATTTAACAAACATTCTTTAAAACGTTTTTCTTTGCAAGCATTCTTTAAAACGTTATACTTTTACAAAGGTTCCTTAAAACGTTATTCTTTGCAAACATTCTTTAAAACGATATTATTTAACATTCTTTAAAACGTTTTTCTTTGCAAGCATTCTTTAAGACGTTATTCTTTGATAAACATTCTTTATATGGTTATTCTTTAAACATATTCTTTATAACGTTATTGTTTGCAAACATATTTTAAACCCTTATTCTTTAACAAACATTCTTGAAAACGATATACTTTAACAAAAATTCTTTAAAACGTTATTCTTTAACAAACAAGCTTTAAAACGTTATTCTTTGACAAACATTCTTTAAAACGTTATTCTTTAATAAACATTCTTTAAAACGTTATTCAATATATTAAAATTATATGTGTAATCAATATATTAAAATATATGTGTAATCAATATATTAAAATATATGTAGAATCAATATATTAAAAATATTAATGTAATCAATATATTAAAATTATATGTGTAATCAATATATTAAAATAAATGTGTAATCAATATATTAAAAATATATGTGTAATACATATATATAAAAATTATATGTGAAATCAATATATTAAAATTATATGTGTAATCAATATATTAAAAATATATATGTAATCAATATATTAAAAATATATGTGTAATCAATATATTAAAAATATATGTGTAATCAATATATTAAAATTATATGTGTAATCAATATATTAAAAAGATATATGTAATCAATATATTAAAAATATATGTGTAATCAATATGTTAAAAATATATATGTAATCAATATATTAAAATTATATGTGTAATCAATATATTAAAATATATGTGTAATCAATATATTAAAATTATATATATAATCAATATATTAAAATATATATGTAATCAATATATTAAAATTATATGTGTAATCAATATATTAAAATATATATGTAATCAATATATTAAAATTATATGTGTAATCAATATATTAAAATTATATGTGTAATCAATATATTAAAAATATATATGTAATCAATATATTAAAAATATATATGTAATCAATATATTAAAAATTATATGTAAAATCAATATATTAAAAATATATATGTAATCAATATATTAAAATTATATGTGTAATCAATATATTAAAATATATGTAGAATCAATATATTAAAAATATTAATGTAATCAATATATAAAAAATATATGTGTAATCAATATATTAAAAATATATGTGTAATCAATATATTAAAAATATATGTGTAATCAATATATTAAAATTATATGTGTAATCAATATGTTAAAAATATATGTAGAATCAATATATTAAAAATATATGTAGAATCAATATATTAAAAATATTAATATAATCAATATATTAAAAATATATATGTAATCAATATATTAAAAATATATGTGTAATCAATATGTTAAAAATATATATGTAATCAATATATTAAAAATATTAATGTAATCAATATATTAAAAATATATGTGTAATCAATATATTAAAAATATATATGTAATCAATATATTAAAAATATATGTGTAATCAATATATTAAAAATATTAATGTAATCAATATATTAAAAATATATGTGTAATCAATATATTAAAAATATATATGTAATCAATATATTAAAAATATATGTGTAATCAATATGTTAAAAATATATATGTAATCAATATATTAAAAATATATGTGTAATCAATATATTAAAAATATTAATGTAATCAATATATTAAAAATATATATGTAATCAATATATTAAAAATATATATGTAATCAATATATTAAAAATATATGTGTAATCAATATATTAAAAATATTAATGTAATCAATATATTAAAAATATATGTGTAATCAATATATTAAAAATATATGTGTAATCAATATATTAAAATATATGTGTAATCAATATGTTAAAAATATATATGTAATCAATATATTAAAATTATATTTGTAATCAATATATTTAAATTATATGTGTAATCAATATATTTAAATTATATGTGTAATCAATATATTAAAAATATATGTGTAATCAATATATTAAAAATATATATGTAATCAATATATTAAAAATATATGTGTAATCAATATATTAAAAATATATATGTAATCAATGTATAAAAATTATATATGTAATCAATATATTAAAAATATATATGTAATCAATGTATAAAAATTATATGTGTAATCAATATATTAAAAATATATATGTAATCAATATATTAAAAATATATATGTAATCAATATATTAAAATTATATTTGTAATCAATATGTTAAAATTATATTTGTAATCAATATATTAAAAAAAGGGATAAGGGTTATTGCAAGTACATTACGTTAGTGTGGAGATTTGATGAAGTGTTTACTTAAGGGGGCGGTTCATTAGGAATTTGTTTACGTTGGACTTGAAGGAATCAAAGTTGTAATCCGGTGGGAGGCAGGCAGACGGAACAGAGTTGAGTTCCACAGGTGTGCAGTACTAAGACAGAAGCTTTGTTCATGGAATCCGCGTTTTCATTTAGGCACAGATATAGAGTGGGGGAAATTTTTCACAGTGGATTCAGCTAGACGGGTGTTTTTCGTGAAAGATTGGCGAGGGGGGATCAGAGATTGGAGTTCAGATGAGCACCTGCCATGGAAATAACGATAAAACAAGGATAGGCCTGCAACGTCTCTTCTGTGGAAAAGAGGTTGCAGGGTAGAGAAAAGGGCATCCCCCACTAAGCCACGAAGTCTATTTTGTACTCTGTCAAGGCAGGATAGGCTGTTTTTAGCAGTTCCTGTCCAGATATGACAACAGTATTCCATCCTTGGACGTACTTGGCTTTTATATAGATAGAGAATTGCATCAGTAGTGAGATATCTTCTGGAGCGGTAGAAGGATCCCACCATCTTTCCAGCGACCTTGGCAACAGACTTGATGTACGTGTTCCATTTCAGATCAGGAGTAAAGGTCAAACCAAGAAGCTTGTCAAAACACGGGGTCTCACCCAGACGAGAGCCATCCATCACAATTGATGCCAGATGGGGATCAGAGCGTTGATGATGTAAGGATAGGAGTTTGGTTTTGGATGCATTGAAGGAAACCAGCCACATCTTCCTCCACTGAACCACGCGCTCGAGATCAGACGAGAGAGAATCAGAGAAAACTTTGTCATTTACAGCCTTTGATGTGTTGTCGTAGATGATCGTGTCATCAGCATAGATGTCAACGAATGATTTAAGTATGTGTTTAGGGAGGTCATTGATGTAGATCAGGAAGAGAGTTGGGCCCAGGATTGACCCTTTATATTGCAGGCCTCCGATTTTTGTCCATCTACCACTACTCCTATGAGCCAATCAGAGAGAAATGATTTAATGATTGAGAAAACATTTCCAGTTATACCGTAGCTGGAAATCTTGCGAAGTAGACCCTTATGCCATACCTTGTCGAAGGCCTTTGATATGTCAAGAGCAATTGCCCTAGAAAGGAAGCCTTTGTCAAGAGAGTCACTAATCCTGTGGGATATAACCGTCAGCACATCTGTGGTAGATCTTGCAGAGCGGAAACCATATTGTGTGTCACTAAGAAGGTTATTCCTGCTGAGGTGGTTGACTATTTCTCTATTTAATATGGATTCCAGCAACTTACTCATAACACACAGGAGACTTATAGGTCTGTACTGAGAGGGGATGACTTATCACCTGAATTCTTAAATACAGGGCAAACTGATGAGGTCTTCCAGGGAGTCGGAAAGCACTTCTCCTTAAGGTAACGCTTAAATAGTTTCGTAAGTTTGGGAGCAAGTTCTGGTTGAAGCTTTTTTAACACTATAATTGGGATGCAATCAGGGCCAGTTGCTTTACTGGAATCTAGGTTCTTGATTAGCTTGGCGACCTCATGCACATATATTTGTATGTTACCTAGCGTGTTCTGTGTTATAGGAGGAAATGTTGGGAGTTGATAGCCTTCGTCGCATAGGGTAGAATTAGCTGCAAAGTTCTTGGCAATTAGTTTGGCCTTGTCTGACGCTGACGAGATGACCTCTGGTCCATTGATAATGGTTGGAATAGAACGCACACTTCTGTTCAGGATCCTATTTGTTATTTGCCAAAACTGGTGGGAACCAAGCCGCTGATCAGCTACCTTGGGTTTAACAGACTGGGCATATAGCTCTCTTGCATTTTTTATTACTCTTTTACAGTGGTTGCTGGCAGTCCTGAAAGCAGCTTTAGTCTCAGTGCATCTATTACGTTGGTAGCTATGGAAAAAGTGATTTCTGTGCGTGATAGCAGCAGCACATTCTAAGGAGAACCATGGCTGGCTGTTAGGTTTTTGTTGGAATTTTTTAGATGGTATGAATTGGTCTATGCCTACAATTAATCATTCGGTCAGATCTGATACTATAGAGGACACTTCCTTTTTGAACATGGTGTGCAGAGGTAAATCAGATATGAATGTACGGAAGCTATCCCAGTCAGCCATAGAGTATCGGTATACAGTACGGTGGAGGAGTACGTCTGGGGACTTCTTACATTTCGTTTTTATCTTAACTGATACGACGGAGTGGTTGGAGGATCCTAGAGGAGAATGAACGGAACATGAACATAGCTCAGGGGAAGTTGAGAGAAAAAGGTCAAGGAGGCTTGCATATTGACCGGGTGTATCGGGCACACGGGTGGGTTCGCTAACAATCTGAGTGAGGTCATAAGCAATGGCAAAATCATGACAAAACCTCCCCTCATCGTCTGTCTTATTTTAATGGGTCAGCCATTCCACGTTATGGACGTTGAAGTCACCACAGATGTGGATGTTAGCCGAGGGATGTGCAGACAATATGTGGTCTATTTTCTCAGATATGCTCTTAAAGATAGTAACTCCACTGTTGTGGGACCGATAGAGGGCAAATATAAATGCAGTGGTGTTAGCAAGTGCAACTCTGAAACACATATAGGGTAAATTAGAATCTTCTCTATAGATATCCCTGCCACACGGGAAGCCATCCTTAATCTAGGCACATATTTCATGCCCATGGCGATCTTGGGGGTCAGCTTTAGCTGTTAAGTTAGAGTATCCGTTAATTATGAACTCATCTAGGGAAGTGGTCGGCCCTATTCCAGTTTCACTTAGAAATAATATGTTCGGTTTCGTATCCTGTAATTGGGTTTCAACCTCTGGAAGGTTGGAACGTAGACCCCCTGATGTTGGAGAAGGAGACCTGGTAGTAGGGGTCTACGTTGGAAGATGGGGTTTTAGGTTTAATCGAGTTTTTATTATGGAGATATTTCATGTTGAGGTTTTGGGGTTTGTGGAATAGGTCGGCATACTTGGTTAGAGCAGTACAGAGAGGGAAAGTAAGAGAAAAAGACAGGAAAATTTTTGTTTTTTTGTAGCACACGAAAAGGTAAAGCCGTAACAATTACCCACTAGTATGGCATCGAGAGGCTCCACCAGAGACTACTGCATGGTCCAGATCCACTCACCAAATGGCAATACAGCAGTCCCAGTACTTTGCGCCTGCTGATAGGACAGCCTCCTTAGTGGTTAATCCAAGGTTCGGGTCCCTGACTATCAGGCGGATGACGTCAGCCCAGACAAAACGTTTACCTCCAGCACCCTTACTAGTTACATGGCCACAAGGACAGACAGAGACAGAAAAATTTCCGACATCTAAGACTACTGGTCACCAAGTACTACCGACCTTTAAGCATCTTTTTCTTCACCCTTTGTCAGAAAAATCACTCATTGAATGAGGACTGAATGACAAAAAAAGGAGAAGCGAGAGTTACTGGAGCTGCCGATAACGCATCCACTTTATTATCTTCTCTCCATTAAAAAAAAGGGAAGGAGGGAAATGGGTACAAATGACTTATTTATATCTAAGTAATAAGTCCGGTGCTAAGTAAACAATTCAGGACACTTTTGATGATAATCTCCCCTTCCATATTAATAGGTGGAGCTTTGTCGTTATCTATCGAGTTCGAATCATTGGAGTTTCACCTTATAATTAATTAAAATCCAGTAATTAACTTTTATCTATTTGTAAAGTCGTCTTAATATTAATTTATATTCGAGTTTAGATAATTATTCAGGTTTTACTTTAGGAGGTTCATTTTCATAGGTAACTTTTTCTTTGCTAATGGCACTGTATTATAATTTGAATATAATTGAAAATAAGGCTAATTATATTAGATGGTTCGATTGGCTAGCCAGGAAGCAAGCATTTTCAATTCAGGCAAGCTTGCAGTAATAGTATATATTAAGTATACTACTTAAATAAAGTCCTAAGTTTATCTACTCTAATAGAGAATAATTCCCGGCATTTTGTTTTTTTTATCGTTAGTTTCCGGCATTTTGTTTGTTTTTATCGTTTAACTTTGTAGCATGGGGGGTGTGACGATAAGACAGGAGAATACAGACAATACATAAATAAAAAAAGAAAAACAAGTTTAAAAACAAGGTAACATAAAAATACATTTAGGATGAGTTTAAAAAAATACTTAACATGTTTGCCATAATGTTCCGTCCGCCGTCTTTTTGCCAACTGCTAGCTGTCATGTCATCGTGTCTTTCTAGAGCGTAAGAAGATTTCTATTTCCGGATAACTTGGACGAGTGCCTATCTATTTATAGAATAAAAGTCGTTACGTTCAGATGTGTAAAATATTTAATTTACATTTTTTTTATTGTTAAAAAAGTTCTAACTTTTTTTTATAAAGTCATAAGTTTATCTACTCTAATAGAGAATAATTCCCGGCATTTTTTATCGTTAGTTTCCGGCATTTTGTTTGTTTTTATCGTTTACTTTGTAGCATGGGGGTGACGAATAAGACAGGAGAATACAGACAAATACATAAATAAAACAAGAAAAACAAGTTTAAAAACAAGGTAACATAAAAACATTTAGGATGAGTTAAAAAATACTTAACGTGTTTGCCATAATGTTCCGTCCGCCGTCTTTTTGCCAACTGGTAGCTGGCATGTCGTCATGTCTTTCTAGAGCATAAGAAGAAGACATCTACTGCTTTCTGTATGAATGCAAACGCCGAATTATTTTTTCAGAAAAATTGCCAGATGAGTAAATATTTGAAAGAAATGAACGAACGAATATTGTAAAAGCAGTTAGATTTAATGAAATTTTTCGAGGAAAAACAGGAAAGAGAAAGGAAAGAAATGAATGAACAAATATTGGAATCGAAAAATTGCATTTAGAGTAACAAAACCAGCCAGATAAAAAAATGCATTTGATAACGCAAGTTTTAGTTAATAGGACAGCGGAGAAGAAACAAGCATGGCTTTTTCCCAATATGCGATTTAATCAGCAATTGATACATTTCACTATGCTTCTGAGAAAGACCTAACGTTTGAGGCTTATTTCAGAATATTTGAAGACCTTTTAAAAATTGATTGCAGTGCATGGACGGATAAAAAAAGGTTGGTTTATTGCTACGGAAGGCAGGTACATCCGAACATAAATTCGTGGACTATATTTTACCAAGAAAAACCAGCGAATTGTCGTTTGACGAGGCAATCAAACTGTTAATGGAGCTATACTGTCCGAAAAGAAGTCTTTTTCATAAAAGATGGAAATGCACGAATCTTACACGTAAGTAGAATTAGGACTATACGACATTTGCGTCTATAGTTAATAAGCACTGTGACGATTTCAAATTGTCGTCATTAACGGCGGACAATTCCAAATGCTTAATATTCAAATAAGGTTTGATAGCCACAAAAGACGTTGATATAAGACGTCATGCTCTAAATAAATTGAAATTAGAACCTGATTTGACGCTTCAGAAACTGGCTGAAGATTGTTGCAATGAAGTAAGATCCCCGAAACATAGAGGAAGCAGGTATCGCTCACATTAAAATAATACGCTTCAAAAATAAATGACACCCGCCCGCCAGCAATTCCCAACGAAGAGGCAAAAAGAACCCTTCACAAAATTATCAGGATAGACAAAATCCTAGAACCTCTTGTAGCAAATGTGGAGGACCTCATGGGTACAATGCATGTCAGTACCAAAGGAAAATAACACGTGACTTATGGAAGCGAGCAGAGCACAAGGCCTTATATTGCAGAATAAAAGTAGCAAAAAAGCTACGTAAAAACTGCAAAAATTGACCCTTCACCAACAGAGAACATTGCATCGAATTCAACATCAATCGTCACCAACGCTCGCAATAGTAACACAATAACATCGTGACTGTAAACAACACTGTCCCCTCCTCTCACTCAAGCTTGCTTTTTATGCAGTTTTCACCCTGTCTCATTTGCATGTGTGCCCTCTGTTTTCTCGTGATCTCGCGATCTAGCGAGACCACAGTTTATAAAACACCAGGCGCCATCTTTTTTCTCTTTTCCCACCTAACACTTCCCTGCGGCAAGTCCACCCCTCCTCCGTCACGCCACCGCTCGCACGCACATCCACACAATGCACAAATACGCGGACGCTTGCTACTCTGGTGAGTATTACAGAAACGAAATATGTTACGATGAGAATCAGAAATAAAGAAGTAAAACTGCAGCTCGATTTAGGGTCGGATTTATCAATTATAAATGTTCACACGTGAAAACCCACGATGACCAAGACGAATAAAGTCGCAAGATCGGTAACTGGTGAAAAAATAAATTTTAAGAGGTAGTTATTAATGTGTCACTAAAAAAAACGACAAAAAGCTAAACGTTTTTGTGCTAAGTAACGCAACCAACCTATTCGGGACCGATTAGATTCAGGAATTTGAATTATGGGACTCCTCGATTAGTGATTTTTGTCACAAAGTCGAAAACCTAACGGCCGAAGCCGACAAACTCCAAAAGGATCTAAAAAAATCTTTCCCAATTATTTTCTCCGAAAAGTTTGAATGCTGCACAAAAATAAAAGCGAGATTCGAATTGCTGGACGAAGCAAAGCCAATATTCAAAAAGGCACGGAGCGTACCATTCGCTTCGAGGGAAAAATTGAAAAAGAATTGGAAAGACTAGTTAACACTGGGATTTTAACCCCTATCATCTATAGTGAGTGGGCAGCCCCCATCATATACGTGAAAAAAATCTACAGAGATTAGGGTATCTATGATTGAATGCGGCGCTCAAGGACCACCACTACTCGCTACCAACTCAGACGAAATATTCGCTAAGTAAATGGCGGAAAATATTTTTCCAAAATAGACTTAAGTGAAGCGTACCTTCAAATACCAGTAGAGGAAGATAGCTCGAAACTTTTGTGTATCTCATCGCACAAAGGACTTTATAAATTCAATAGATTAGCATTTGGTATAAAAGTAGCACCTGCAATTTTTCAACGGGTAATTGATACTTTGCTAAGCGGTTTGGATTTCGCAGTAGGCAATCTGGACGATATTCTTATGCGTAGTCAAAATGTTGAACGACATAGAGATCATGTATTTCAAGTGTTTGACAGAATAAAAGAATGCGAATTAAATACCTGGGTCATATCATAGATAAGGATGAGAGGAAACCCGATCCAAACAGGTCCACAGCTGTAAAAGACATGCCAGAACCTCATAATGTAACTACATTGCAAAGTTTTTAGGGCTCGCAAACTATTATCAAAAGTTCATTAAGGAGATGCATGAATTCCGTGCGCCATTTGATGTACTATTAAAAAAGGACAAAAATGGGACTAGACGCCTGAGTGCCAAGCAACATTTATGAAGTTAAATGATGTATTAACGTCAGATTTATCCCTGACTCATTTCAATTCGACATGTAGGATTATTGTCGCAACTGACGCAAGTGCTTATGGGATTGAGGCGTGCATTCGACACAAGATGCTTGATGGGTCCCTAAGCCGATCGCCCATGCGTACAAGAACTTTACTTCCTGCCGAGAAGAATTACTCCCAAATCGAAAAGAAAGCACTGGGGATCATATTCGGCGTTACAAAACTCCACCAATTCTACACGGTCGTAAGTTTAAATTGCAAACTGACCACAAGCCGCTCATAACCATCTTTGGCTCTAAAAAAAGACTGCCAACTTACACAGCCAACAAACTGCAAAGATAGGGAACCATTCTACTGAATGAGGATTTCAATATGGAATTTCTTACATCTGCGAAGTTAAGTCACGCAGACGGATTGTCGCGATTAATCCCGATATAAAGGGAACCGCTAGAAGACAGTAATAGCGCCACTACAAAGTGAAAAGGACTATACACAAATACTATGTAATACAATCAAGAAACTACCAATCACTTTGGAAGATATAAAAAAGAAGATAGTTTCATCAAAGAAATGAAACAAAAAATTAAATCGGATGAATCGGCGGCGGAAGCTTATTCTATGTGAAATGAGGAACTTTTGTACTGAGAAAGAGTGGTAATCCCAGCTACACTACAAAAGAAAATTCAAAAGGATCATGGGGCTACGCGAATGAAGAGACTCATGAGGTTCTACGTTTACTGGAAGAGTATGGACACTGATATAGAAGCCACAGTAAAGTCGTGTAAGGGATGCGCATTGGCTGCAAAAGCGGCCCCAATACAATTTAGCCCGTGGCCTGAAGCGGACCACCCATGGCAAAGAATACACGTAGATTACGCAGGCCCACTGGAGGGAAACTATTATTTAATAGCGGTAGACAGTTTTTCAAAATGGCCTGAGGTGTTTCGACGACGGATTTTACAATCAGTGCTCTTCACGAATTGGTCACTAGGTTTGGTGTGGTTGATTGTCTAGTGTCAGACAATGGCACACAATTCACTTCAGCAGATTTTAAAAGCTTCTGCGAGGATTTCTAGGTTAACCACATAACCACGCCAACCTATCATCCCTATTCGAACGGTCAGGCAGAGAGGTTTGTAGACACGTTGAAAAGAGCTCTGGAGACGGCTAAATGAACGCCCTCAGAAAAGGTGTTGCAACAGTTTTTACAAGTTTACTGAATTACGCCAAATGAAAGGACTCCATCGAAGATGTCGCCGGCAAAGTTAATGTTCGCGAAGAAAATTAGGCCGATCTTCGAGAAACCTTTACCAAAACAGGTGAAACCGCCAAATACTATAATTCCTAAATTTTTCCAGGTACACAGAAATAATAGCACGATGTGGAACTAAGAAAGGTCCAGAAAAGGATCGGGTGGATGGTCTACATTATCGAAGGTCCAAGATTTACGCACAATAAACATTTAAACCAAATCCGGAAACGTATAACTGATGACAAAAGACAACCGCTTGCTGAACAAAAAGTAATGGACCAGATATATGACACGTTTGAATTGATAACACCACAAGCAGCCGGACAACGCCGGCCCTCCTCGAAAAGTCAAGTGACCGATTTGATAGAGATCAACCCCAGAAAAAAGAGCTATACAATCATCCCAGGGGAATGAAAAGTTCGGAAGAGGGGTGTGGGATATAAATCACCCCTATCCTAATTGTTGTTTTCCATTCTTTGCAGATAGTCCGGTGTCTGGACCCAACTTAAGCAGGCGGCAGGGCTAGGGGAAACCGATATGCCTTTTTAGGCGAAGGTCCACCTGGTTTCCAAATCGGCGAGTTGGGAAAGGGCACTGGGCCAACACTTAGGGGGGCAGGCCTCTGCCTCTTTACCATGCGGGACGCCCCTGGTGTAGCGATCGTGAAAGGTTTGAGGGGTGCCGCTCCGAAGGGCACCCCCAGTTCGAGAAGGGTAACCGGGGTCGCTGCCCCATCCGTGAGTTCGGTCGGTACGTGTTGGCGAGTCGCCACCCCAGGTTCGGTTGCGGTCGGTAGGGTGACGGCTGCTGGGTTTGCCGCCCCCAAAGGGCAACCCCGGTTCGAGGTCGAGATCGGTTTCGGGGGATGCCACCCCAAAAGGCACCCCAAGGCGGGTACGGTCACGGTCCCGGGGGTCGCCACCTCCAGTGATTCGAGCGGGTATCCTGGCAGTGCAGAGAGAGTAGCTGTGGTGGAAGCAACGCCAGAGCTAACGGCGGAATCCTTCTCATTTGCAAGTATGGAAGGAGCGACACCCTGGAGGACGCCAGCAACAGTAGTGGCCACAACCAAGGAGCAGATAGTCGAGGTATGGAAACAGCTGCTGGAAACCACTCCGAACGCCGAGAGTATTGGCGAATATTGTAGGACAACGAAAAAGAAAAGAAGACAGGTCAAACATTGGTGGGCTGCAACGAGGAAGAAGCCGCGTCAACGCAGATGCAATCTAAAACGAGTATCCCCAAGCGAGACTGAGGAAAATGAAATCCCTTGAAGTAATTGTTGTGGATGGGTGCTCCCCGGGAGTGGGGGGATTGGAAGTGACGTCAGTCAGTGATGTCGATTGGCCAGCCCTCACAGTGAGGGGATCATCCCCAAACCACCGGGGTAGAAGCCGAGAAGTGACAGCCAGCCAGCAGCCGGCACGCCCAAAGAACCTGAAAAGACTACAACGACATGGGGTCTGAAAGAAGGTAAGAAAAAGACCCCGGAGTACTATCGGGACCTTTTCAATAACAAATTCAATGACTACGTGGAGGGGAACGCCCTAAAATGTTGCCAGGGGACTGGAGGAGATAGTTGAGATCGGTTTCCCTGGTGACCTTGGAAGCTAAAGGAAGAGGTCTCACCGGGTCCCTAAAGAGAAGATATTGGAGGTACTGGGCAAATTGAAGGTCCCCGCCCAGTACATAGTCCGGTGCAGTTATGCCATGTGGGATCTTCTTTTGCCAACAAAGGAGGAAGCGGAAAGAATAGCAAAAGGGGACTTCACATGGAAGAACTTAAGGATGAAACCGGAGTACCGATCGAAACGGAGAACTACGGTCATGGTGATGGGCATGCCGTGTTTCATAGATGGAGACCAGCTGGGAGCAACGATGTCCCAGGTTCGTGAGGTAGAGAGGGTACAGCCAGTGATGGGGCCTCGAAATATACGAACTGGCGACTACAAGATCCCTATGAGAGTGGATAGGGAGGGATTCAATGAGATCCCTTCCCAGCTGACATGCGAGTGCTGGCAGATGCTTGTGATAGTCGAGAGGAAAAGGCCGCACTGCTGGCATTGCCACAAACCGGGGCATGTAGCCAAATTCTGCCCCCAAAAGAAGGCGCCCGAGAAAGCAGCGGAAGCAATGAGGAAGCCAGCGAAGGAAATGGAGAAGAAAGAGACCGAAAAACGCGAAACCGTCACCTGGAGCCAGGTTGCCTCGAAAAAGGCAAAAAGACAGGAAGGGCCGGCTCCCCAGGAGTGACGGCCAAGCGGAAAAACTCCGTGTGAGTTCCTCCGAGTCTGGAGAGGAGGACAGGAGCAAGACCAAACAGGCAAGAAAAAGGGAACCAAGGCGAAGAAACTGAGCCTCCAACCCAGATCCCCCACGAGGAAGCTCAGCCCACCCTTCCCCTATTCAACACCCCCGAGATAAAGGAACAAGGTGAAGCTCTGGTTACAGAAGCTCCAGCGATAGAAGCAGAGATGGCAGAGAAGAAGCAAGACAAACAAGAGGCGGCCCCCAGAGAGGAAAAAACAAGAAAGTCTCCTTTCTGGCCGGGGAGCGCCTCTGTGAAGTGACGGCAGAAGATACGACTGGCGACCTCAACGGAAGACAAAAGAAGTTCCTGAGGAGCCTCGTCAACCTCTCAAAGGCTGACGAGAAGGAGGTCGCCGATCCCTGAAACTTCAGTGATGCCACACAGCTCATCACATTCGTGAGACTAAATAAGGGAGGGAGAGAAAAGGCCTTGTGGAGGATGTTGGAGGCTGGAAAAACTGCCTTCAAGGGATTGCGTATAATTGACGGGGAGCACCCATCGCTTGGGTAGATTGCCCAAAAATGTGAAGGGAGGGTCCCCATTCACGTTCACCCATCCTTTTATAGGGCATTAAAAGTGACTTTCCCCTTGGACGTCGGGGGCCTGGCACGAAACAGACGGCTTACGTCCGACCTGCTCACGGGCAGTCTCAGTCAGACCTTCGACGGACTTACTCCCGAAGATTTCAGACCTATCTGTGACGAATACGACTAGTTAGGGAATAGCTAGTTTTTATGCGAGGGGCATGAGATCCCGAAGCAAGGCTGCTCACGTGCTGAGGGATCTCGTGGCCCTTGAGGTAGACGTAGCAGCAGTGCAGGAGACCCGCTTTGTTGGGGACGGGGATTGCTGTGTGCTGGTAAACAACTTTGACGTTTATTCAGCATATGGCAATCTCCGTAGCTGTGAGGTTTCTGTTCTAGTGAGTCACACTCTGTTTGCGACGGTTACTGTTGTCCACACGAACGCTCGTGGGAGGTTGTCGTGGTCGATGTTGCCATTAAAAATGGCGAGTTCCGGATCGTGGCAGTTCATGCACATAACGTCTGCAGCGAGAGGGTTTCCTTTTTTCGGCGGGTGGAAGTGTTTCTCTCTTCGGGTCCTAAGCGGGTAGTGTTAATGGGGGACGGGAATGCCATCCTGGACCCCAAAATAGATAAGGTCGGGGGGATAGAGGGTTGGAAAGGTGTGAAAGCAGCCTGTCTGACCTGATGGCTTCGTGTGATCTTGTCGACAGATTCCGTCTGGATCACCCAGGGAGGGAGATGTGGACGTGGCAAAATCATATGGCCTCCCTCCAGTACCTACTTGGATAAGAATGTTAGTTAGAAGAGGCGAAATAGATTCTTATCTTGTTCCACGTTCCACTGGCTAGGTCATTCGGACCACAAACTAGTTATAGCCCGTTTGAAGTTAGGTAATATGCCTATGTTGGCTGGCTATTGGATGTTGAACGCCTCCTTGTTGGAGTTGGAAGACTTCCGGCAGCAGCTGACAACACTAATGCAGCGGGAGTTAGTGGAGGCGGTTACCAGGAGTAGCTGGTGGGTTAGACTTAAGGCTACCATTAGGCACTTTTGCATTCAATATAGCCAACGCCTTACGTTAACTAGGGCTCGGACCAAAAGGCATCTAGATGACAGGCTGACACTGGTGGTGGCAGGGGGGGACCGGACGGGTACATTCGGGAGGTGAAAAACCTAGAAGGGCACACTCTTGTATCGGCACGAGAGATTTGCAATGGGTTTTGACAACATTTGGAGGAGCGCTTCACCCAACTACCCAGACTTACTGCGGCCCAAGCGGCTAGCTGCGAGGGGATGATTACGGAGCGTGAGATTATTGCATTGAAGCAGGTTGGCCATAACAAATCTCCAGGACTCGATGGTCTGCCCTACGAACTATATTTGAGGCTGTCGCCCATGTTTGTGCCCCTTCTGAAGGGCGTGTTTAACCACTGGTTTGCGCAGGGCTCGATCCCTGGGCAGGTTACCAAAGGAATGGTGACACTTCTGAAGAAGGGAGAACGGCATGGGGGGATCTAGAGGACTATAGGTCCATGACTCTGCTAAACACAGAGTTGAAGATTTTGTCTCGCGTTCTTGCAAACTGACTGCAGGTTGTTATCGGTGACTTGGTCGAGCCAGATCAGAACTACGCTGTGAAGGGTCGATCGATTCAAAACAACTTGCACTTGGTGCACACGATCATAGAGGGTTTAGAAGCCGACACAGAAGCCGCGCTGATCAATTTAGGTCAGTCCAAGGCGTTCGATAGGATCGACCATGGTTTCTTGGAATCTGTTATAGAGACCGCCGGCTTTGGTCTGGACTTCCAAAAGTGGGTCTCTGTTCTGTATCGTGATTAAGCGGTAGTGGTGCAAGTAAATGGTAGGTTGTCGGAGCCCTTTGGGGTCTCTCGGTCGGTGCGCCAGGGTTGTCCGCTGTCGCCTCTGTTATATGTCCTGGCGTTGGAACTCTTCCTTCACAAATTAAGGGACGAGGCGACGAGACCAGTCCTGAACGACATAGCTCTACCTGGCGGCAAATTTGCCATGGTGTCCGCGTCCGTTGATGATGTCACCGTTTCCCCAGTTCCATACAAAACACCTGATGAAGGCCGGAGGGCAAAACGGCCGAAACGTTGTGACTATAACAACCAAGATGAGAAGTCAGTCCGACAATTTCAATCAATGAAAACACCTCATCTCAAAAATACAGACAATTACTAAACACGTTTCTCTCATACCACTTTAGTGGCTCCTGTATTCTTTATGATAAATACATATTATATTTCATACACATTACACTACTTGTGGTTCTTTCATTTGTAACCCCTAGCACGGGTCTACAACAGTAATCAATATATTACAGTTATATGTGTAATCAATATATTAAAGTTATATATGTAATCAATATATTAAAGTTATATGTGCAATCTATATATTTGTTAATCGTCATTTTAAATTCTCAATAGGAAACATTAAAATGTATTTACAGAGCTATCCGTCCTATCAACCTAGTTATTTTCACTGATTGGTGTGCGATTTAGAGTCAAACACATAAATATTTCATTATCGCTTTATAAAATATCCATAATAATTTGGTTATTAATGAGTTTTCAAATTTTTTGCCTTGTAGCGATATTAGTACAGAAATTGAAGTTTTGAATTTTGTATTTAAAGATGAAATTAATCGCCATATCCATTACACACATTAACCGTATTCATTGGAAAGACGTTTCTGACATGTTATATATTGCTTTTTCATGTTTGGATACATCTGCACAGATGTGCATATGTCTTGCTATTTGTTTTTGACTTTGTCGAATTCCTTATGGAATATTAAAAGTTGAGTGTATCTTTATAATGTGCGAAATTACCATTTTATCCGTCCCGTTTATATCTATAGACATGTAAACAATTGAAATAAATTTTAGGTGATGATTTCTTATCCTTAAATAATAACAGATCACGTGGTACCTTCTGGCACTCCGACTTATCCTTCACATAGTTTTATGTTATTTAAAATGAAAATTAACACAGCCTAGTGCTTTCTTTCACATAATAACTATCACGTAATCCATCATTTTGGGGGAGAGATGAATGTTGGCTTTTCGTCAGGTGCAGCATGTGTGTTTAGTGCCACATGAACCCCCACATTAGAAAATGAAGATGAATTTTTTGAAAGAATTTGAAATAACAAAATGTTGTCATAAATATAAGTGCTAAATTGAATGTCCACATGAGAAATTCAGTTACATACGCCATTGCCCAATTCAATGGTTCTATATCAGTTGTAGTTTAGTAAGAGAGAAAAATTAAAGACTTATTAGACAACATTATAGAACTTTTAGAAAACATTACTCTTTAAAACATTATTCCTTAAAAGAAAATTTCACAGATGTTACTTTCATTACCGAAGAAAGAAAAACGGGGCACCACCAATGAAAATACTCATAAAAACACTACTGCTTCAAAGCATTACTCTTTGGCATTAACAATTTTTGTTCTTAACATGATTCTAGAATCAATTTGTGAATAAATATAAATGAGAAAATAAGGTTTTGATTTTTGAAAAAATGAGATCAAATAATACGATTGTGGATGAACTAAGGCATGAAATCAGTGATCGATAGCTTTTTATGTCAAAATTGCATTTGTTTGATAATTTCATAATTAAAAAAAACAGAAACAATTCTGATTTACAAATTAATTTAATAATGTAGAGTGAATGTTACGTTTTAAAATAATATGCTGCCATTAATAAAATTCGAATTATTTCTGAAATAATTCGAATTTCGGAAATTTGAAGAATACAAAAATCAAAAGAAAAGAAAATAGAAAATCAATTATTGAAATGTTTTTGTTCAGATTATAACATAGCAGGATAATTAAAATTGATATTTCATAACTATTTTGTATGCTATATCAATCTCTTCAGGTTATTTACTGTGACAACGTTAGATTTATATATTCTAGTTGTTTTCTAGCATATCTCCATCTTGAATTTTCTTCATACCAACTCTTTGCACCATTCTTTTAAAGTTGGTAAACGTCATGCGTGTAACATGAAGCAACGTTTGAAATTTTTCATATCAAGGACAGATGTTATGTAACCCATTTATGCGAGTCATTTATGCAAGGACAAATGTAACCCATTTATGCGAGTCTAACGTGAATGAACCTGGCAGCAATTAAAACTCAAAGCAAATTCCCACGCTCTACGAAGATAACCAGATGTAGATCAAGGTCATTTATAGAACGATTTTTACGCTAAATAATCGGTTTATTTTTTCAGCCATCATCTTAAAGACATCTTTTCTTGAAAATTCTCTTGGTCGTTTTGCACAAAGCGTTTGGTTTGAATGAGTTATCTGTCCGTTGAAAGGGTCATCGATGTGTAAACAAAATAAGATTGTTTCGAGCTAAAAGACAATTTATCTTAAAAGATATTTTTTGTATTCATTATACTAAAGCAATTAGAAATTATGTTTAAAAGGCATTTAGTGCATCTTGTTGTACAAACTCCTTGTCTAGACGGACAAACACAATATGCAGAAAATACGTCGCCTACTAATGACCACTTAGCGATCGATTTATATGTGGGAACGTTACTGTTTAGTCTGAAGGTATTGGAAAGATTTGCCATCTCCGCGTTGACACTGAAATAATTTCTGGTTGAATTTATTGAATACATGATTAGTTTAAAGATGGTACCACAGTTTTATGGCAAGGTTACTCTACTTATATTTTTGTGATAAGTAAAATCCACAAAACGAAAAAAAATGAATTCGACATCATTAGAATTAGAATCCGTAAAATATAGGTAGGGTTTGCTTTACTGCACATCAAAAGGTTCTGTTCAATGTTAAAAGTATTAGAAGCAAAAATAAACATTTTTTCCCGAAACATCAAAATACTCATAAATAAGCGGGGACCCAACTATAGGAATCGAAATAACGATCGGTATACTCCCTCCTACAGGCAGAAATTGATGTATTTCAGGTTCATGGAATGTTAACGTCCCAGACCAGAAATACCTCTCTAAGATTGTCTTTAGAAACTTTTTTGTGAAGAATTTTTGCCGACCAAATTTGTGGAATGCTTTAAATAATGAAGTTGTCTTCTTACATCTGTTTTTTGTTTTGCTTTCATAGACACGGATACGCATAATATGCTAACAAGTATCGTTCATTGTGATTGGTTTCGTTTATTTTAGAAAATATTAATCATCAAATGGTTATCTAATGTCGAATTAATTTGTGAGAGGTGGGATAATTACTTTTATTTATCCATTTATTTATTGATATTTTTAAGTTTCAGATGTGAATGTTTTTGAAAAGTTCTTTTTTCCAATTGAAATATTTTCTCCGATTCTGTTGGAGATCGTCTCAATCTATTAATATATGATCCCATGATATTAATATATGATCCCATGATATTAATACATGATCCCATGATATTAATATATGATCCCATGATATTAATACATGATCCCATGATATTAATATATGATCCCATGATATTAATATATGATCCCATGATATTAATATATGATCCCATGATATTAATACATGATCCCATGATATTAATACATGATCCCATTATATTAATATATGATCCCATGATATTAATATATGATCTCATGATATTAATACATGATCCCATGATATTAATATATGATCCCATGATATTAATATATGATCCCATGATATTAATACATGATCCCATGATATTAATACATGATCCCATGATATTAATACATGATCCCATGATATTAATATATGATCCCATGATATTAATACATGATCCCATGATATTAATATATGATCCCATGATATTAATATATGATCCCATGATATTAATACATGATCCCATGATATTAATACATGATCCCATGATATTAATACATGATCCCATGATATTAATATATGATCCCATGATATTAATACATGGTCCCATGATATTAATACATGATTCCATGATATTAATATATGATCCCATGATATTAATATATGATCCCATGATATTAATATATGATCCCATGATATTAATATATGGTCCTATGATATTAATATATGATCCCATGATATTAATATATGATCCCATGATAACCGAATGTAAACTAAGCGTTCGTCAAATTTACTTCCTCTAAAACTTCTTATATTGGCATTCTGACATCATGATATCGCGGAAAAAATATTGAAGATTGGACTTGTGTTTACAATGCGATTTGAAGGGACAACCAAGTGACGTCCGATTAATCCAAAACGGAAATATGTCATTGTTTATAGTTGGTCGTTACATAGCTTATAAGGGGATGCCAATGAGACAGCGGTAATTGTTCAGTTGATTGTAACCGGTTTTAAACGCCTATGCTATGTTGTATTATTCAGTTCAATTACTATTCGTTGTGAGCAATGTGACGAGCATGCGCAAAAGCGCACAAAAAGTATGAGTTGTGCGTGCCTGCAACGGGGAGCGAACCTGGGACCGTTAGATTACAAAGAAAAACGTTTGTGAGCGATACTCGCATTACCACAATAATTGGGTTCGCCTGACGGCTATATAAAGTCAAGCCGAAACAAAGATTGCGAGTCGTTTCTTTTTTTTTGGTCGGTCGACGGTTGAAAAAAACTTGCTTGTGAAGAGTGCTACGTTTGCGAGAAGACAAAAGTCGAAAGAACTGATACGTTCAACTTTGAAAATAATTTTTGGCGTGTATATCGCTTAACACAAGTTACTCAGCTTTCTCCTCCCTCGTGCTGCGACATTTGCTTTGTCACACGAAAGGTCTTGGACATCTTATCGATCCCTTCGTTTTTTTTTTTTACTTTATGGTGTACGAAGATGAATTTTCGATTCAGATATTTTGATAAAATGTTTCAAATTCTTATTTTCTCCAATAATTCATTTACGCTGTTTGTTTGATAAGTTAATTATATGATAAATTTATGCCTAATCCAGCGGATGAAATTCAATGTTATACTAAATTCCATTTAATCGAGAAATCGATTTCTGACAAGTCCTACAACTTTTACACCTGACCTTAATCACTAAATGTTCTTGAAATACGAATGAACAATGAAATCTGGTGGAGTTACCTTTTGATTGCGCGAGGTTAATGGTTTTAAACATGTACCATATTCATATATTATGGACGCAAACCGTTAACTCGTAAACTCGGCTTATCTTGAAATCTAACACTGAAATCATTAGTAATGAGACTGGAAAATATTTTTCCGTATCGTTTTTTATATGCTCATGTGTCATAGTTATATAACTGATATGACGTCTTCATTGATCATAGTTAACATGTGACAACCTTAATTTATCTCAATATATCTAGACCTATTTATCTGTAAACTGTTGAAATATTCACTGGATTGCAAGAAGTCTCCGTTTCTTTGTTTTACACCGTATCAACGCTTTTCAGGTTATTTAATGCTAAAGTTAGTAATTCTTTGCTAAAAGATCTTAATGTGCTCAAATGCTTGTCCACAATATCGATTTATGTGGAACTTGTTTTTACAAAGATCTAAATATTTCGTTAGCTAATTTTACGACATTCTAACCATCTATAGATTTTTAATGTCAAATAAAATTGTCGAATAAAATAATCTATAATTATTTTATATTTTCAGAAAACACCACTGCTTTTATGCTTTCGGTTACGGCATAAATTATTCATCACCCTTTGAAAACTAGTGGAATTTTACAATGAGAATGAAAACATTACAGAAAACATTACTCTTTGACAGTGGCAATCATTGTTCTCCATACGATTGACTCTCAGCTACTGCCATCCAGTATCTATTTGAAAGGAAAATTAAAAGAAGTGCCGTTTTGCTTTGTAGAAGAACTAGGGTTAAAGGTGAACTTTGAGATACAAAGAAATAATTTATCGGCTCGAGCATCTCGAACTCTAACCTTTCTCGCTGAAGTAAGGCACAAAGTGAATTGTTGCAAGCAATCGGTCCACGAACTACCCAGTTATCAAAAATCCGCATTTAGGTACAGTGTGTCGCTACATGATATTAATACATGGTCCCATGATATTAATACATGATCCCATGATATTAATATATGATCCCATGATATTATCATCTACAGGTTTTTACCCGTCTGCATGGAGATGCAGTTGACGAATTTATGCTTCTAACGACAAGGTAGGATATCCTAAAGAGAGTGGACGGTCTAAAGGGAATTATTCTCTAAGATTTTGTAAATGTAGAAGTGAATGCGCCCTTCCATTTATTACAGATTCTTTTTACAACTGATTAGTTCGCCATACTTTCTTTAATAGTGATGATATTGTCCGATTGTTTAATGAGATTGAAGATCTTTCACAGTTGCGGTAAAATTATAATTAACATCTGTAAACTATAATTAACATCAAGAAATTAATATTAATCGTGACGCAGTGATAGAAGGGGACTTAGTTTGTTTAACTAATTCGTTAAGACTCTATTTTATAGGTTCTACTCTACCCCAATCGATTTATGGAATCGATCTAATCGAAGATCGAATTAAAACTGAGTAATTTAAGAAAATCAGCAAAACTGAAGTCACCATCCAACAGAATCCTATCCTATGGCATTATAATTCGCCACTCATAGCTTACAGGTGATTCCGTTTTCTGCATAGAGTTGCAGTTGACAATTTGGTGACCCATCCGACAGGGTTGAACTCTCAATGAATTATTACATGCCAAATTTTATCCGATAGGTGGGATGATTTATTTAATATTATAATGCTTGTAGTAAAAAATATTGAAGAATTTTATTTCTTTAATGAAGTATCGGAAGTGTTTTTACACGGGTCATTTAGGTCATCTGAATTGTTGCATTTCCTCCGACTTTAGAGATTGTAAAAGTCCATCAGCATATGCTTAACTGTATCTGATTCTTGACGCATTGAAGACGTTTAAATATCGAGTAAATGCTTTTGAGTAGTGTGCGTATGTCATATAAGGAGTGGTCTGTACAGCCTCTTCTCGGCTTGTCTGTATGCTAAATGCCACGAATCAATAGTTGGTCAAATCTTGTGCAATTTGTTTCTTTCACATTCATTCCAAGATCGTTGCTATTTTTCTTTATAATGTTTAGATTGCTGTATTGGATCTTGGGTTTTTGTAGTTTCATGTTCTGTGATTCATGGCTGCTCGGTTCGTTCTTTCATTACCACGAATACCGATATTGTTTGATACATCTCTCCATCTTCACTGATTACTTTTATGCCAGCGCCATATTATCTGCGATTTTGATTTTATAATTTCATAATTACTTTGCCCTTCATGAAGTTCAATGTGTTTTTTCTTTTCAAACATTCTTATTATTAATATGTATTTGCTTCCCGTCCAAGAGGTTACACAAAAGGTCAGGTATGGTTTAAAAAATAAACAGCTTGCGAGGATTAGTGTGCTCTGGACTACAAAAATGCATAAGCAGCTCGGTCGATTATCAATAAACTCTCCTTTTCTTTGAGAATGGGAATGCTTGGGAAGGTGGACATCCTACAACTGAACAGAACTCTATCTCAACCCGACAGGAAAATGCCACACACACACACACACACACACACACACACACACACACACACACACACACACACACACACACACACACGTCACCCTACGTCGGACTGATCGGCGATGACATATTCACAACTGGTACCAATATAATATGGTATCAGCTGTGTTTCTACACTCAAAAATACCTGTGTCACTAGGAGTATAGACCCATATGTGTACTTAGGTTTCTTTTTCCCCGTTTTAGTTTATAAGTATCTGTAAATCCAGCATGACATGAGTAATCGACCCGTTCTCTTCGGTTTGTTTGGTTGTCTATTACTTATTTTTTAAAGTACTTTTTTTATTGAAAAATTTCTTTCTTTTAATCCCTACCTGGACTTAAACGAAAAGAATAAGTAAACGTTACATTTTTTTCTCATTACATTTATCCATCGATAAATTCAGTAAATGAAATCTTAGACTAGATATCAGTTAAAGATCGATTTGGCAGCTCCTTTGAATCCAACTTTAAATCTAAACTTTTCAGAATTTCATACCAAAATCAAACCAGCAAAGTCTTTAGCCATTTTTGAGAATGGCTTTTTCTATTAGTCTGAGACACGGTCCTGTACAGTTCTAGTAGGTATACCTTCCTAGGCTTTACCTTCTCGCCTTGTAAGACGGAATTACTTAATTACTAATTGCCCGTGGCGCCCCTACTGGAAATCCCGACGAGCTGTCGAAGCAATTTTTGTTCATTCAGAATGCTTTTCCATGTTCAAATCCCACATTCATGATACTGTGTTTAATCGTCCCGCTGTCGGAGAGAAATAAATAATATGTCGTTTGAATTCAACATGGTATCACTTTTGCATATGGACTTTATTTTACATATCGGAACTTTGTCGAATTTCTTGTTCATAATGTCGTTAGGATGAATGGAATGCCTGGAATTATTAACAGCTAAGCCATTTAAGAATTCTTTTGTATAAAATGTATCCAAATACGTCTTGGCTTCTAATGCAAGATCTATTGAGTTCTTTATAACTAATTCTGCCGATGGTGAACAATTACAAGGTTTCAGTGATGGCAGTCAACGATTAATAAAAATGCGCATTGAATAAGCAAACATGAAAGCAAAAAAAAAAATCACACAAACAAAAAACAAACAAAAAAAAAGACGAAAAATCACACTAATTTATGCAGAATCGGTCATGCAACGAATTGGACGACTTGGACAGAATTTCGAATCGCATTTAAACTAGTAATTTAATATTTAAATATAAATGCTATAACCATGGAATATGTAAATGAACTAATTTAATTGGAAAAAATTGGGAATACATCCAGATATAATTAAATCAATTGTCGTTCAAATATTGTATGTTAATGACACGGTTAACGCGGTACTGGCTTGAAGCAACTTGCTTGTATTCAAGTTAAATGCAGAGAGGTAGAAGGATTAAGACTGACAGGTTTCAAACTCGTTGACTTCCATTGATAACGCATGCACTTGCATGCTAGCAAAGGTTAGAAGGCAGGTCGATACATTTTGAGTGCAAACCGGCTAACGGGGATGTTCCACTCCGACACATATACCTTAAAATAGGCACGTCAGTTTACAGTCTAGAATGTACAGTTAATGGCAGTCAGTCGAAACAGTAGATTCCGAGAAGATGAAAGACTTCTCGTAGGGAGGGGCGACAAGAGAGGGGGACGGATGGCAGATAGACCAATAGTAAAATTCACACCCTCCTTCTAAGGAAGTCGCAGAAACAGGAATGCAACTTCGACTGCGAAACTGAATTAAGATCTAATTATCCAAAAAAATGAGACTTGCGTCTATTTCTATACATTTGTTCCAAGTGCGCCGACGTTGGGATACAAACCACTCGAGGACACGGTCAAGAGATGCGAAGAGGACATAAAAGGTGCAATCTAAAAAGTTGCAGAAATGAAGTTCGAAAGTTATTTCAAACAGACTATTAGCATTTTTTGAATAACTATTTCTTTGCAATTGAACTACGAGTTCAACAATATTACATCTAAGTTAAAGTTATCGGTTGAGAATTGTGAAATAAGACAATAAATTCGGTGTTATTTCATGTAAATATGTATATGAAAGTTACGCTATTTTGGTCATCTCTCTCTCATATATATATATATATATATATATATATATATATATATATGTGTGTGTGTGTGTGTGTATGTGTGTGTATGTGTGTGTGTATGTGTGTGTGTATAATGAAGCTAATAAAGAATATATCTTCAGCAAAACAAATATATCAATATATGAAAAAGCTATACACTGTTAACAGGAGTAAGAGGAGCAATTAGATATATTAAATAAAAACTGGAAAAAAACATATAAATTTATCATAACATCAAGTTAATAAGAAAAGAAGATAAATTGGTGATAAAACCTCTTTAGGCCATGACATTTCGAAGCTGAATGCTTCTCAGCAAAAGAATATTGTACAAAATATAAAATATAAATAAAAGCTAGCTTAAAAATATTTAGATTGGAAATGCATATATTATGAAATGCTAAAAATGAAACTATGAAAATAAAAATAAAATATATCTATAAAGAAGTAAGCATATCTGAATAAAACTGGAAAAAGTAAATAACTGTAAGAAAATAATAGGCATCACTGCAAATAATAAGATCATAAAAAGAGAAAAGGAAAAATTAGAAAAGAAGAAAGAGAATGTAAAAACGAGAAAAAGGAATAGAAAAAGCAGATAAAAATACGAAAATACGTATAAAAAAGAAAATTATAATTAGATGTAAAGAAAAAATTATAAAAAAAGAAAATGAAAGCTCAAACTTTATAAAAAGTTCCTAGTAAAGTTTTTAAAATGGTATTCCGTAAAGAGTAACAGCCGTTCAAAGTGATTTCTAGATAAAATACCAAGCAGGAAGATCCACAAAATAATTTCAAGTGTTGGTAAAATATTCTTCTTGCATGTCGAAATGATTGGAACATAAAATATGATGCAATACCTCTCAGAAAACACAATGCCTGGAACATCATGTACAGCAGACAAAATAAGACTCCAAGAAAATTCCTTAAGAAATTTCTACAAGAATAAAAAAACAGGATTGATCCAAATTATACTCAAACTCACAATCAATTGAAAAATAGAGTTTATATTAAAATATAAATTTCCAACACCGTGTAGAGCAATAATCAAACCATTACTATATACAAGATATTCAAAAAATTATATAAGCAGAAAATCGAAAAATAATATTGTTGGAGACGCCCCCTCCATGGGATTAATGGACTATCTCATGATGTCACTTCCTCTGGTGGCGTCACTCCCGGTATCGAGTACCGGTGCCCGGCAGTCAGAGATTGACACGCTACCAAGGAGGTCGGGTGCAAACGCCTTACCGTTGAGGAATGGTATTGCTCAACTCGCTTTACCTGTAATATATGTTCCTAAAAATCCTGCGTCCTTCGTTCTTATTATCATAAAATCCCATAACAACTGGCGACGATGGATTCGACTTTCACACGGGTAAACTCCACAAAAAAACCCAACAAAATTCTAATTGACTTCAAAAGAACTTCCGATTTACAAGCTAAGAAGTCGGCTGGCAATTACGTTCTCAAAACAAAATCCTAAAAAAAAGAAAGCACTGCCGGTTTTCAAGAAGAAACGAAACGTCCCATTTACAGCAACAGAGAAAATCGACAAGGAATTGGATCGGCTAGAAGAGGTCGGAATACTATCGAAAGTAAGCAGCAGTGATTGGGCAGCCCGTACTGTATATGTGACCAAGAAAAGAAACCAGATCCGTGTATGTGCGGATTTCTCAACGGGTCTAAATGCAGCCCTCAAAGATTACCACTATCAACTCCTCCCACCAGAGGATATATTCAAAAAATTAAACGGTGGTAAACTATTTTCTAAGGTGGATTTGAGCGACGCATATTTGCAGATCCGCGTCGAGGCGGAATGTTCAAAACTCCTCTGTATAAATACACACAGGGGACTCTACAAGTTTTAAAGGTAAGCTTTTGGAGTCAATGTCGCACCTGCGATTTTCTAGCGGGTCCTGGACACCATGCTGGGTTGCCTCGATTTCGCTTGCGCCTACTTAGATGATATTGTCAAAGCCAGTAAATCCACAGATGAGGGCAGAAAACACATACATGAAGTTTTTGAAAGAATTCAAAGTTTCCGCTTGAAAGTAAAAGAAGCAAAGTGTGACTTCCTGATGAAGGAGATATGTTACTTATTTCAAATTATTGATGAAGATGGTAGACATCCCAGTCCTGAGAGGGCGGAAGCCATAAAGAACATGCCTGCTCTCAATAACGTGATAACACTACAAAGCTTTCTAGGCCTAGTTAATTTTTACCAAATCTTCAAGAATATGCACGATTTGCGCGTCCCACTAAATGAACAGCTGAAGAAAGAGAAAGCCTGAGACTGGACGCCAGAATGGCAGAAGGCGTTTGAGAAGGTCAAACAGACGTTAACTTCAGATCTTTTTTTGACACACTATGATCCAAGGTTGAGAATAATAGTAGTGTGTGACGTAAGTTCATTTGGTGTTGGAACTTGCATACTTAATATTATGCCTGACGGTACCAGGGAACCGATCGCAAATGCATCTAGAACGCTACTAAAGACCGAAAGACAGTACTCTCAAATTGAAAAAGAAGCCTTGAGTATTATATTCGTTGTGACAAAGTTTCATATGTATTTACTCTGCAGAAAATTTACATTGCAGACGGATCATAAGCCGTTGCTCACGATTTCTGGTTCCAAAAAAAGGCTTACCGACATATACGGCTAATAGGCTGTTGAGATGGGGTACATTATTACTAAATTATGATTTCACCCTGGAGTACTTGTCTTCGAAACCAATTTGCCATGCGGATAGCATATTTAGGCAGATATCATTGAAAAGTGATCCGTTTGAAAATTCCATCATGGCCACTCTTCGGACGGATGGAGAAATAAAAACGATGATGGGCAACACAATCAGAGAACTCCCGGTGTCTGCCGGAGATTAAAAGGGAAACAGACAAGGATGACTTCATCTGTGACATAAAAAATAAGATTGCCACAAAGGGCAATGATCCGGAAGTATTTTCGCTTTGCGATGAGGTTTTACTATTTGGCGAAAGAATGGTGATTCCCAAATGTCTCCAAAAACGAATTCTACGGGATTTTCACACAGAACATCCTCGGAAAAATCCTATGAAGAGTTTGATGAGGAGCTATGTTTACTGGCCTAATATGAGAGGATAGATTCGTGCACAGGCTGTGCCTTTGCGGCTAAATCACCATCGATTACGTTTAAACCTTGGTCAAGACTGACCAGCCATGGTCTAGAGTGCACACAGATTTTGCGGGTCCGCTCGAGAATAGTTACTTAATCATAGTCGATAGTTTCACCAAGTGGCGTGAGGTATTGAGGTGCAGAAGACCGACAACTGGAACGACTATAAATTTCTTACATGAACTGTTTGCACGTTTCGGTGTAGTCGATTGCATCGTAAATGATAATGGAATCCAGTTTACGTCTGCTGAGTTCAAAAGTTTTTGTGATACGTTCCAAAGTAATAATATCACCACACCCTAATGCCATCATGGGTCGAATGGGCAAGCGGAACGCTTTGTGGACACTCTTAAAAGAGCACTGAAGAAGGCTCAAGGAACCCCAACAGATGAAGCACTTCAACAATACACGTGTATAGGATTACACACAACCCGAACATACCAACAGCAGTCTTACCTGCAGAAACGATGTTTGCGCGGAAAGTTTTTGACAAGCTCTTACCCAAACAGTCAAGGCCACTAGTGACCAATTATGTACCCAGTAAACGTTTCATACCAGGTGAAAGACTGTTGTTTAAAAGTTATAAAAACAACACAGCATTCTGAGAGGTGGGTACAATTACTAAGAGAGTCGGTGATATGGTATATATCATCCAAGGACCAACATATATTCACAAACGTCACCAGAACCAACTAAGAAGATGTCGATCAGTTGAAACCAGCGACAGTCCACCATTGGGAGATGAGCCGATAGACACTGCCTTAGAAACTTTTGATCTTGAGCCTCCTCAACCAACACCTGAACTACGGCGGTCGTTCCATAAGAGAAAGGTTACCGAGCCATTGATGGTAAACCCTGAAAGAAATGGGTACTGACAGCTTTTACGAACAAAAATCTTGGGAGTGGGGTGTAAAACGTATTGATTTACTGTGTACGTTTTCAGTTCATAATTGTTTATTTTTGAAAAACAAAAAAACTTACAGCCATTTAATTATAAGTGGTTTGCCATATTTATAGGTAAATGTGCATTGAACAGATACCATAATACTTAAAGTTAAATTCAAATTTTGATATTTCTTTTAATAAAAAAACAAACAATTGGGACGCTGAAAACGTACACAGTAAAACAATACATTTTATTGTCGCGTTGACTATCTATTTGTAACGCAAATAAAAAAAAACATATTTTCGGGGTTATTTATTTATGTTGGTAGTGTAGAAGTATTATGTATGAATGTTTTGTAAGAAATCTGTATAAAAAATAGCGAATAAATTTAAAAAATGAAGGCGGTGGTTAAATCGCCGTTATAAAATGCTCTTATGGTTGTCAACGGGTTAAAGTAGATTTATTTGTAAGGAAATTGCGTAAATTAACTTAAACGTAATACGGAAATGAACAATGTAAAAAATGCAGAAAAGATTAACAATTGTTTATTTGGTAATTTAAACGCGAAAAATATCAACTGGACGCTGAAAACGTACACAGTAAAACAATACGTTTTATTGTCGCGTTGATTATTTGTTTATGTACGCATGGCCAACCGGAAGTCGTAAATCGGATTGCTGATTACAACTCCCATTACAAGGTCATTTGAGTTTTATAATTATATAGATGGTATCTGTTCAGTGCATATTTACCTATAAGTATGTCAAACCACTTATAATTCAATGGATGTAAGATTTTTCAAAAATAAACAATTATAAACAAAAGGACTCATAGAAATCTATCTATATTCTTTTTTCATTTTAATATACTTTCATAGAAATGTTTCCGTTATCTAACAAAAAACTATTTTCTTTACGTCACAAGTGTCACGCTCATACATTAATTCCACAGCTAATATAACATACTGACCCAACGGGCCACGGGTAGTTTAGTCTAGTATATATATATATATATATATATATATATATATATATATATATATATATATATATATACTAACTGTACCGGTCACGCGTTGCGGTGGCTCAGTTTGTTTAAATAGAACACAAAAAACAAAAAATAAAAATGTATCTTTCTTATGTTTATGTTCTCAATATTTGTGGATACACAATATTTTGAGGTGTTCCTTTTTCTGTGCAGATGTAGAGAGTGTCTGCTTTTCCGACTGTAGAACACGCAACACATACTTGTCCGTGTGAGAAGCAACCAGGATGAAGATGTAAGTCACATGAATGTAAAAATTGGTTAATTCAAACGGCAAGCGAATTGTGAAGTGCACTATCTTAAATTAAAATGGTATATCCGTTTATGCACACTCACTAACGTTCTTACCGAGGTTGACAGAGGGAAAACATGAGGGTTTAATTTTACTACAGACTTGTATGTGAGCACGCGCCGAAAAATCTCCCAAAGGAAAAAGATAGTTGACTTTCTTTTTGTTTGTAAGTATAGTGTTTTATTAAAAATTAATCAATAGAAAAATTGAAAAGAAACTGTTTAAAGAATAAACCCACAAAGTAAATGCGAGATCGATGAAATTGAGAAGGAAGGAAAAAAAGAAAAGAATGTAAAAATGTTATAGGATAAGTGTAAAAAAAGGAAATAGTTTGGTAAACTATTTTTATTCAAAGAAAATATATTGCCTTCAAATATAATTAATGAGAATATTCGTAACTAAAACTTATGTGAAATCAAGCGAAATCAATAGTACCTACTGCATTGCATGTCCAACTAATGAAAATATCCCAAGCGTATGAAAAACATGGACGGACAGTCCATAAATGTCTAAACCATTTCTATTATGGAAAATATCAACATGACGAAATTAATAACCCGATTGACCCTTTGATACACATGCAAACCATTGAAGGTTAATGGTCCCATTGTAAAAAAACAAATATACAAAAGAACAAATGAGAAAACAGAAACTTTTGAAATGCATATGGTGGAATTTATGTGGCGAAGAAAAGAAAAGGGGGAAAAATCTTTCCCCGTATAATCAAAAGCATTCGTGAACGATATTTGTTTTAAAAATGATCTGTTTATATCGTTTAAAAATTTAAAAGTTTATGGTAAAGTTTTAATCGTTTCTATCATATTTTTGCTTTTAAATAACGACTTTTATAAGTTTTCGGATATGTTGAAAACGAATATCGCATTTAAGTGTAGTAGTTTTCTGGATATTAGGCAAGATTATTTCTTATATGTAAAGTGCTCGCTATAGTTGTACACGCAAGAACTTTTAACATAAATTATGCTGCTTAATATCCGGTAAACTACTTATTTGCAGAAACTTGAAATGCGATATTCGTTTTCATCATACCCGAAAATCTTTGAAATCATTATTTTAAAGAAAAATGTTAAGGTGGAAACCAAATAAAAATTTACCGTTAAAATTATAAAGAGTTCTTTTTATATTGTTTAAAATAAAAAAAAATATTAACTGTTCTGTGTACATTATTTAAAATTAAAAAAAGAATAAAGGTTTATATTGTTAAATATTATAAAATATTCTCTTCATATTGTTTAAAATTTAAAAAGAAAATTCTGTATATAATATTTAAAATAAATAAAAAGTGTTTATCATTAAAAAAAGCTGTAAGTTTTGCTTATTACAACTTAACTTCTGAAATACCTATATCACTGTTTCAATATTATTGGCACAGTAACATGATTAGCAAAGTGTGTTTCTTTTATGTGATAGAGGAATCGGGAGTATTTTTCCACCTAATCTCCAGTCTGATAAATCAAAATAAAAATTATGATTTGTTTATTAGACGGATGTTTAAGAAATTGACCCCCACCTCTAAATTCCACAATTTACTTTTTTTTCTTTTTACGTTAATCTCATCGATTACAAACTTTATTTTCAGGTTAAAAAAAATTTGCAAAAAATATTTTTATGGATTTTATCCTTTTCAATTATAACGTTCTATTTAACTGAACACGTACTTTGTGACCATTAAAAAAAAAGAAAAATATTGCGACCCGATAAGATTAACGTGAAAAAAGTGTAAATTGTGGAATTTAGAATTGGGGGTCAATTTTCTAAACGACCGCCGTTTATTGTTTGACTTTAACAACTGACTCGTAATAAATATTTACTTCCAATGTTTTTTCAAGTTTACCTTATTCCAAACTGATATAAATTAGACCATGTTAACATTAGTACAGATTCCAACACATTCCTGGTAAAAACATTATTATCGACTAAAGTATCATGTCGGAGTATTTACAATCATAGGATGTTTTTGTTGATTAAAGATATTTTAAACCTACGCATTTCAGGTGAAAACATTATTATCTACTTACATGTCATGTTGAAATTAGTAAAAATTCCAACGCATTTCAGGCGAAAACATCATTAGCTACAAAATTTTTCGTAATTAATTTATTTATATTCTATTATTTCAATTAACGAGATACGTGTTTATACATATGCATTGCTGAATAGATAATAGTTGAGAAAAATAAAAATCATAAAGTAATAACTCAAAAATATATGAATAATATATAATAATTTAAACATGTAATTAAAATATTATATATTTAGAGGAAGTAATTATGCTTACAAAACGTTTTTGAATTGTTCTTACATGCAAATAAGAATGAGAAAAGTAGAAAATGGAAAATTGACAATAAGTTCTCTCTCTCTATATATATATATATATTGTGGATTAAATGACTGCAGGCTGCATATAAAGTCCCCCCTGGTTCATCGCTGTGGGTCGCCAATTACAGTAGGCTAGCAATCGATTTGATTGAAAAAAAAATTGGGCGATTTCATTGATTTCGATGGCAATAAATGTATGGGAGAACGGAACATTTGTTGATCTTCTTTCAATCATAGGCTACGTCGAGTCTCCCTACTTGTATAACATTTTGCAAATTAGAAGTTACAGCGTTTATTATTCGAAAGAAAAGGTACAGATTAAAGACTTTTCCTAATTCTTTGGAAGGTGTTCGTTAGAATAGATACTACACTAATTCAACCGTCTAAAATGGAGTACGTTATCTCTGGGAAGATGCTATCATGATGCGCGGACATAGATTACACTTTCCAGATGAAGAGATAATACCTGTAAATGGTCAGATGACAACATAACAGATAGTATACTACTCTCAAAAGAAAGTAATGCCTGAACGGGTGATCCCGTGCGACAAAACAGATACTACGATTCAAAGAAGGAGGTGATGTACAGGAGGATTGTCTGATGAGAACAGAAAGTTGTGAAAAATGCCAACACCAAAGGATGAGGATGACAGCTTGCCACGGGAAAACCCTTTATGATATCACAAAATTACTTGCATTATGTATTTATGTAATTCGAGTCACGGATAGTTCTTGGCACTTGTTTAGATGTGATCAATTATTCCTTTGTAACTAAAAACACATATCAAATCCGTATTCTTCATTATTTAGTGACAGTAAACAGGTGGCGTGTGTTAACTTGTCTAGAATGTGTTGCTTTTGCAAATGTAAATCAATAAGTATATAGAAAGCTATCACTATGTGACAAATGGAAAACACGGAGTGATGAAAAATATGTTTTTGAATAATAAATATTACATATCTTTTACACAGTAAGTTAATCTGTATGACTGTTTTAATAATAATAAAGTTCAAGGTAACACCGCTTTATCAAACCGTAGATGTTTCGAATCTCCGGAAAATCGTGTGGAGGAGTAATATTATTTTTATGTCAGTATTCGATATTTTTCATACATAAAACTCAAAATACTATTTTCAAAAATAAGTAAATGTTTAAATTTTAGCATTGTTACCATTCATGTAGATTTTGATCGTCATTTTCTGTTTTCTTTTTTAATGTCGAGTAATTCCAACTTTCTCAAAAAGATAGGAACAAAAAACAACTTCACTGACGAGACAAATGAAATTATTTACATAGCTTAGATTTTTAATGTCCAAAGAAACATTCTGAATTGAGACTATAATTACAATTACCTCAGTCTAGAAGGATTTCTCATCCACTTAAGATAAAACAGAAGGATTTCTCACCCACTAAAGATAAAACAGATACTACTCTTTAGTCTTAGCAAAAAGGGACAAACTAAAGAATAATTTATCTTTGAAATGGCTTTTATTTTCAGCTTCACAAACTCGTGCTCATTTGAAAACATCATCCACGACGGATTGCAGCATCACGTGATTATGGTTTAGTTTCCCGATTTAATCTATAATGTTCTTCAATTTCAGCAAAGTTTCAGATTTATTGATGTAAACGTTTTCTTTGAGATACCTCCTAAATAAAGAAAATTACCAACGAACTGAAATTCAAAAGATGCTTTTTATTAAATCTTTTTTCTGGATTTGTCCTTTTGCAAAAAAAAAAAAAAAAAAAAACCCATAGAAATAAAGAATCCATTCAAGTTAAAAGTCCACCTGTGATTTCTTTGTCACTTAGTATGACGAAGAGACGTTTTCGCTCTTTTGCTATAGGTATTTCCACCACCCATCTTTCTAAAAACGGAAAAAAAAACAAACAAAAAAAACAAAACAAACAAACAAAACAAAGAAACAGACAAAAAAAAACAAACAAACAGAAACAGGATACTACATGTCCGAGAGAAATGGAAGAATCTAAATAACAATGCAACCCTGGAAGGCATTCAACATCCGTGACCATCCCAATTCAGCATGTATCACGGTTTAATATAAGTTTCTGTAAAAACCTATATTTAGATATAATCTAAATCAATTCAAGAGGATTAATAAAGTTTTTTTTTCTATTCTTTTGCAACTTCTTTCTTTTGAGTGACTTTTACGCTCCGTGACCACATTATATGGGCACACATCCATATAAATGAAATCCCATCTTTCATGTTTCATTGTTGGCGCAAGAAAACGCAAATTGAAGATGTTGTTTCTCAGCGGTAAGCGAATTACAGCAAATACTTTTTTCTCGTCTTTTTTAAATATATTAGTCTATGCCTTTTTTTACTCTATGGGTAACCACTTATCAAGAGATTAAAGCGACCGTCAGTTTTTGTTAAAGGAAGATTCGTTTGGTTTATTGAAAAGAGAGGATGAGAAAAAGAAAGTTCTTTTCCGTGGTTGTAGCTGGATGAGATCTTGTTGTGAATGATGGATTGTGACCGGTGTGGGGCAGAGATTGGAGCTCAGCCGATCACTCAACATGAATATAACATTACAATAGAGAGAGGCAAGCAACATATTTTCTGTGTGAAAAAGGTTGTAAGGACGAGAAGAGGTCATGTCCCATGAGATTTTAAAGTCAATATGTTTTCCTGCCAAGATACAGAAGGTTAAATCTAATATATGCATGGCACTCTTCGTAGTTTCTGAGTTTTATTAGACCACACATACAGAGCAAAACATGACTTTCCTTTATATATACATCTATATCTATCTCACACACATTATATATATATATATATAAAATGAATTCATTTTCCCCCTCTGATTTTGACCTTAATAGGATTAAAAATCGAGACATTTCATGCGAATGTAATACGCACAAACTGCAGCACAATATCTGAGGTGTGTTATAGGCATATTGCCTATCAACTTCCTCGATAATCGTAGATTCCCATATTCTATCTGCTGAGAGGTCACTGTCATAATCGGTTAAGATCTATGGAAGTGGTAAAATATTTTCTCTCTAATAAATTCCTCCTTCCCCTGCCACCACTTAACACCGTTGTGGGATCGCCCACAAGAGACAGTTGCAAAGGAACACTGGTTTGGGTTTTCTTTACTTCGCAGTTGCTTAAAAAAAACTGGAAGGGAATTTTAATTCTACTGGGTGAAGCGCACCATGGAGTTAACCGAATCGGAGGGTTATTTATGTCAATTTTTTTCGTTTTTCACTGTGTTTTTTTTTGTTTTTTCTGAACACGCCCATCATTGTTTTTCCTTGATTTTTGCTTTTTGTTTTCCGATTTCTTTTTTAAAGAAGTTTTACGTTTGTTCGCTGTTTTTTTTTTTGGTTTTGGTTTTGCCGATTTTTCAAAGAAATTTAACATCGTTTTTATTATATTTAAACAGCGTTATTATTTCGCTTATTCTTTACCCCTCCCCTTACACACACCTCCAAGCAACCGGGCAACGCCGGGTACTCCCGCTAGTATATATATATATATTTCAAGTAGCTTTGATATTTTTTCTCTCTCCCCCTCCCTCTCTCTCTTTTTCTCCCCTCCCTCCCTCTCTCTCTCTCTCTCTCTCTCTCTCTCTCTCTCTCTCTCTCTCTATATATATATATATATATATATATATATATATATATATATATATATATATATATATATACGTTACTATAGTAATTTTTAAATACCTACAGGCACTAGTCTTTCATCCTTTCGGGAATCATTGATTGATAGTGCAGATGTGATTTGAGATATACAGACCACGCCTAATCATATCCTCCCTCCTTTATCCGATTGAATCCATCTTGCAACCATTTTATATTCCATACTCTTATTGATATGCATGACTAACGTAACATCTTCATAGATTCGTATTATATACTCAGCATCACTCATTAATCTCTTCTCAACACGCCCTTTGAACTAATTTTACTCATCAAACCAATTTTCTTCTCCGCTTAAAGCCAAAATTTAAATTTACAAGTGACTACCCCCCTTCCCCGATTACAACCCTAATACCGGAAAACACCAACTTTTGTATTCCCAACCCCCTATCGAATTTAACATTCCCCTATAAATAGAACCCTGTAGTTGCTACGCTTTTATAAACTTAAACATTAATAAATTTAAACATTAATCATTAATAGATTTGGCCTACTCAATCTTGAGGAATTTAAAATCAAATGATAAAACCCGCAAGGCATTCAACCCAATCATAAACGGCACCCCCGATATAAAAGATAAAAAAAAATAAAGTCATAATGTCTATCCCCCTCCTAACAAAACAAACCTAAACTTTAACGTCCCTCGTCTCCCCTGTCCATTGACATCACACGCACTCTCTTAACCTCACCTCAGCTTTTTTGTGTATTCTCTCCAGCTTTTGACTTTTCTAGTCCTGTCTGTAAAGATACGTCCTCTCATACTCTGCTGGATGCCTCGATTTGTCTACAAATAAGAAAGAATATTTTCATTTGAATGATTACTTGACAAAAGAAACACAAGAAAAATCCATACACCATTTATCAAGGAAAACATATTTTCCACTCCGGGAATGATAAATGCGAAATACTAATCTATATTCTTGATTAAATGCTCATTCCAAATCTTTTGTCTTCTTAAAACAAAAGAGGTACACCTTTTTTGCTATATTTTCGTCCAACAAATTTTTTTGTGCAACTTTTCTAAACTGCAACGTTTCAATAACATGCTTCTTTGAATCGCTATCAACACCGGATGAAGATAGTTTCATCACAGAAGAACTTATATTTATTTATGTGTTTTAGTTTCTTAACAGAATATTTCGTTCCTTGCTTTCTATCCAATAAGGAATTGTTTAAAGGCTTGGCATTACGTGTCCACACGTCACCTTAAACGACGTTCTCCAATTGGATAATCTCTAATTTATCGAACTTTCTTTTTATCTGATATTCTTCTATATATTCTTTTTATTTTGTATATTTCTATATTTATTGTTTTTTCTATCTCTATTTTTTAAATTTATTTTTACCTCTTTCTTTCTGACATTGACTCTTTATATCTTTCTAATTTTTTTATCCACTTTATTCCCTACTCGCATAGGTGCTCGGCGTTGCCCGGGTGTTTGGAGGTGTGTGTTGAGCAAAAAAAAAGAAGTAGTAGTAGGAAGGCAGGCTCGAACCCGTACCGCGAAGGAGGAAAAGAATGGGGAAAACGTGACGTCTTTGCTGTTACGATCACCGCCAAATCGGGAGTGACGTAGGTTTAAATTAAGGCTAGACAATCGAAAAGAGGGGGATGACTTTCGAAAATATCGGTGAAAAAAGCGACCCCTCCCTGTAGAAAAGTGTCCAGTTGAGGGTCAGGAAATTAATGTTTTTAGCCAATGTCTCGGTATTTGTCGTCTGAGGGGTCGAGCTTCAAAAGGATACTGATCTTGTGAAAATCCGTCGCTTCCGTCGACATTTCTAGACAAACATGCAAACATATATACATACATTTATATATTGGTAGCTCAAATTTTCGACCCAAACCGATGTAAAAGCTTGCCCTTATGTCTGAATACACTTTATGTAAAATTTCAAATGTTTAGATGTAAAATTTCAAATGTTTAGACCAAAAATTGGCCGAGTAATTTAGTAGACACATCAGAGGTCAATTTTTTTAAACTTTGCCCCCTATTATGACCCCTTAACATTATTGTTAGATCCATGTCAAAGGAACCTCTATCTAAAATTTCAAGTGTTTAGACCCAAAATTGGCGGAGGGGTTTGGTAGAGTTCTCAAAGGTCAACTCGTTGAACTTTAACCCTTTAACAGCCAAATCTCTGGCCGAAAACGAATTACAAAAATTTTTCCAAATCACCATACCATGTATATCAAATTTCGAGTCTGTAGACTTAAAATTGACAGAGTTACTGTGTAGGGAAATGTACACACACAGACACACACCCACAGACAGACACTTTCACTTTTATAGATATACTAGCATTTCAGCCCGGTGTTGTCCGGGTGTTTGGAGGTGTATGTTGAGCAAAAAAAAAATAAATAAATAAAAAGGTCAATTTTTTTAACTTTGACCCCTATTATGACTCCTTATCATTTATTGTTTTGGACTCAAATTAACTTATTAAGTTCAAGGAACCTCTATCTAAAATTTCAAGTGTTTAGACCCAAAGTTGGTGGAGGATTTTGGTAGAGTTCTCAAAGGTCAAATCGTTTAAGTTTGACCCCTTAACAGCCAAATTTCTGGACGAAAACGAATTATAAAGATTTTTCCAAATCTCAATACCATGTATATCAAATTTCGAGTCTGTGGACTGAAAATTGACAGAGTTATTGTTTAGGGAAATGTATACAGACAGACACACACACATACACACACATGCACTTTCACTTTTATAGATATATAGATAGATTTTTATTTTTTATTATCTTATATTTAATAACTTAATACCACTTAGAAATATTATTACCTCCAATTATTTTATAATTCTTCGATTTTTACACATCCTTTGGTCTATTCCTTTATTATTCTATCTGTTTATCGTCTTACTCAATTAAATTCCTAGTATACTGTACCTCTTACAGTTCATCCATTCACATAAGTTATAATATTATTACACCTAATAATTTATATCTCTTTTAAGTGCTGTTATTGTCTTAGACACCCCTGCGAAAAAATATCGGCATAGCATAAACCCCCCCATCTCATGTTAACTCCTCATAGCTACAACACATATGTTTAAATAAGAAACTTCTTTCAAGTAACTTACACTATATTCTCCCCGAGAGTTTAAACACATATACTCTCCACATACATTAAACCGTATATAACTATGCCTAAATGTAAGCGTTAATTTCATCAAAAAAGTTACTTTCTCAAAACTGTCCACATACATTAAAACCACTATGAGAGATATGCTATACACCAATCCACTCTATATATTACAAACTAAACTCCTCCTTTATCACAGAAATAAATACAGCCTCAATAATTTATTTCGCTCCTAGTGTAACTATCACTAGACATCGCATCCTTATTATATTACCTAACATCGTCTCTACTCTTCTGATGAAAAGCATTAGGCTTCAAAACACCATGGTACAAAAAGTTTCCACTTACCCAATACCCCTAATTGATGTATACCTTTATTAAATAAATTGATAAATCTCTAAATATAACTATATAGTTTTTATACCTTCATTTCCTCCTTTTATATATATATATATATATATATATATATATATATATATATATATATATATATATATATATATATACTAGCTGTACCCTGCCACGCGTTGCTGTGGCTTAATTTCGTGTAATGGAAAATTCTAATAAAAAGAGAAAATGCATGTTTCTTATATTCTAAGTACAGCAATTCACTCCAAAAAGTAAAAAAAAAAAAAAAGGCAAAAATGAAAAAAAAAATATGGTACTCTTGCAGAATTGGATCCGGATCCTCGGGAGTTACCATCAATCATGGCTTGGGCTCGACCAACATTCAGTGGATTAAGCCGAAAGTTGCTAAAACGTTGAAACGCTAAATAGTTTTCTTTTTTATTGTATTCAAAAATATAATTTTTAATTAATATTTGGCTAAGGGGGGTGTTACTATACACAGATTCGAAAAGTTGTTCAAAAACGAATAAATGAAAGCAAAGGTAAGGTAAATTACGTTTCTATCTAACTGGATAATTTTGTAATGTTTTTATTTAATTTAAAATGTTTTATCGGCTCAAAAACGCAGTGTTTATCTATGTATTTGAAAAAGACGAATGGTCGCGGACTCTGTTGAATACGTTAAGTTTGGGAAAATCAGTTAAAAATTATACAAAACAATGTCAGACACCTACTGATTATATGTTATTGTGACATAGGCTGACATATTCGGTGGATTTCTGATAGTATTTTGTATAGTTTTTTAGTTTTAAATCATTTTCTCAAACTTAACATCATCAACAGTGTCCATCACCGTTTGTATTTTTCAAATACACTGATAAACACTGTTCTTCGAGCCGACTAAACGTTATAGTAAATAAAACGGGTTTGTATTACTAAACACAGAAACGAAAACGTTGTTGAAAAATAAATATAACAAATAAATGTTATCAAAGGCAAGATAAGTTACTTTTCTACCTAACTGGATAAGATTTTAGTGTTTTTATTTAGTGTAAAATGTTTAATCGGTTTGAAAAAATGTAGTGTTTATCTGTATATTTGAAAAATACAAATGGCGGCAGACTGTTGAACACATTAACTTTGGGAAAATGAGCTAAAACTAAAAAGCTATACAAAATACTGTCAGGAACTCACTCAATATATGTTACTGTGACATAGGCAGACATATATTCAGTGGTTTTTAACAGTATTTTGTATAGTTGTTTTATAGTTTTAACCCATTTTCCCAAACTAAATGTCTTAAAACAGTCTGCCGCCGTTTGTAATTTTCAAATATAACAGTAAACGCTGTGTTTTTTGAGCCGAATAAAAATTTTGCATTAAAAAAACAAAAAAAAATATCCATTTCGGTAATAAAGTAACATATGTTGCCTTTGATAATATTTGTTATGCATTTATTTTTTGACAACTTTTTCGAATCTATATGTACATATAGTACAAACCCAATAAAAACACTAAAAATTATCCAATTAGGTAGAAAAGTAACTTATCTTGCCTTTGAAAATATTTACTTGTTATATATTTGTTTTTGTTGACAACTTTTTCAAGTCTTTGTGCAAGTATTTTTTCTGTGTAACTTTATTTTTGTTATCGCGCTTAAATTTAAATTTCACAATATCTTTTTGGGGGGGAGGGTATTTTTTTTTACATTAGGTCCACCTCCACAATTTTCGACTATGCTGAATAAGAAAATCTCAATTAAAATTTGCAGAGGCCATTAGTTTTCGAGATATAAAGACCTGTACTATGCACTATAATTCACTGACGGCCATGAATAAACACTCCCAACCTCCCCATATTAAGAACGGCTTTCGGAATAGACAACACCCATGCCTAACCACATGTTTTAACCTTTTACCTGTCTTTCGTCTTTTAAAAACGGCCTTTGGAATAAATACCACCATTCTCAACAAAATTAACCTTCTTAGTGACACTCAATATGGTTTCCGTTCTGCTAGATCTACAGCAGATGTGCTTACAGTTATATCCAGTTATATCACATAGGATTAGCAAATTTCTCGAGGGTGGCAATCTTTCTAGGGCAATTGCTCTTGACATATCTAAAGCCTTTGATAGGGTATGGCATAAAGGTTTACTTCATAAGATCGCTAGCTATGGTATAGCTGGAAAAGTCTTCTCAATTATTAAATCATTTCTTTCTGATAGGTTCATAAGAGTAGTAGTTGAGGGGCAAAAATCAGAAGCTCACAGTATTAATGCAGGTGTCCCTCAGGGGTCTATCCTGGGCCCAACTCTTTTCCTGATCTACATTAATGATCTTCCAAATCACATCCTTACATCATTTGTAGACATTTATGCTGACGACACTACCATTTATGGTAGCACATCTAAGACAGTAAACGACCAAGTTCTCTCCAATTCTCTCACCTCTGATCTTGAGCACGTAGTACAATGCGGAAAGGAGTGGCATATTACTTTTAATGCATCTAAAACCAAGCTTCTCTCTTTACATCATCAACATTCTAATCCACATTTGGCATCAATTGAAATGAATGGCTCTCGTCTTCAGGAGGTCTCAAGTTTTGACAAGCTTCTTGGCTTATCCATTACTCCTGATCTTAAATGGAACACGTACATCAAATCTGTTGCCAAGGCCGCTGGAAAAATGGTTGGATCTTTCTATCGATCCGGTAAATATCTCACTGCTGATGCTATTCTCTATCTATATAAGAGCCAGGTACGTCCAAGGATGGAATACTGTTGCCACATCTGGGCAGGAGCTGCTAGAAAGGACTTATCCTGCCTTGATAGAGTTCAAAATAGACTTCGTAGCCTCGTAGGAGATGTCCTTTTCTCCTCCTTGCAACCTCTATCTCACAGAAGAGATGTTGCGAGTTTGTCTCTGATGTATCGTTATTTTCATGGAAAGTGTTCGACTGAGCTTCAATCTATGGTCCCCCCTCGCCAAACTTTCACAAGAAACACTCGTCTAGCTGTAAACACTATCAATAATTCTTTATCTGTGCCTAAACCTAAACGTAGATTCCATGAACAAAGCTTCTTTCTTAGAACTGCACGCCTGTGGAATTGTCTTCCGTTTTCCTGCTTTCCGGCTGACTACAATATGGTTGTCTTCAAGTCTAAAGTAAATAAGTTCTTGATGAGCCGTTCGATATAAGTTATCAAATTTACCAAATTTTCATTACTAATGATTACTATATTGTCCAATTTCTACTGTACACTCTTTAACCCTTATCCTTTAGTGGCCTCTGGGCCTTGATAATGTGGTGATGCCTATGTAAAAAAAAAATTCTCCCCATGTTAAGAACGGCTTTCAGAATAAACACCCCCAACCTACCCATGTTAAAAATTGTGGAGGGTGGCCTAATGTGAAACTTTACCTTTTGTTTTTTTAATAAATTGTTAGTTGAAAGCACAGAATAGTGACAAAACATCATCCCCTCCTCTTGGTAAGAATAGCAAAAAAAAAAAAAATAAATAAAAATAAATAATTGTTTTCTTGGTAGAAACTTTTCTGTATTTCACCTAACAATTTCTGGTGCTAATGAACTTACTAATCCGCGCTATTTTTTAAATCGAATTTCCAAGTTTAATGAAAGTTTTATGATATATTTTTTTATTCAATTGTAAGGTTAAAGTACAGAATAGATACAGAACACCCTACCCTCCCCATGTTAAGAATGTCTTTTTAAATAATAACGTTATCATTTCAGCAGAGATCACTCTCTACATGAGTACCTAATATTTTTTTCAGCCATTCTTACCATAGAGAGCGGATGGTGTTTTGTAACTATTCTGTGCTTTTTTAACTAACAATTTATTATTTAAAAAAAGATATTGTGAAATTATAAAAAAATAAAAAGATATTGTGAAATTTGAATTTAACTTGAAAAAAAAAAACAATGTGAACGGCGCGTTCAACATTGTAGCCGGACCTTATTTGGCAATAAGGTCACGTGAGTCGATTAATGGGTGCTAATGCACTTACTGATCCGTGCTATTTTTTAAAAATCGTATTTCCAAGCTTAAGTTTTATGTTTTTTTTGTATTTTTTTTTAGATTAGGTCCACCTCCACAATTTTCTTTTAAATGACGACTTTTAAAGGTTTCCGACTATGCTGAATACAGAAATAGCATTGAAATTTTGCAGAAATAGGTAATTATCGAGATATAGTTGTTTTATGCATTGTATTCTTTGGCAGCCATCTTTGCTACGCGCGTAGATTTGTTTATGACGCGCGCAAGCGTGTAAAAAAGACGGCTGCCAGAGATTACAATGCATTATACAAATTTTTAATGTCTCGATAACTAAATATTTCTGCAAAATTTCAATGCGATTTCCGTATTCAGCATAGTCGAAAACCTCCAAAAGTCGTCATTTAAAAGAAAATTGTGGACGTGGACTTAATCCAAAAATTTACCGTTTTTTTTCATTCAATTGTAAGGTTAAAGTACAGAATAGGTACAAAACACCCTCTTCTCCTAAAGTTAAGAATGGCTTTTTAAATAATAACGTTATTATTTCAGCGCAGATCAATACGTGCACGAGTACCCAATTTCTTTAAAAGCATTCATATTTTCTTATATAAAAACAATTTCTGTAAACAAAAAAAAAAGAAAAAACGTGCACTTTCAATCTTTGTTAAAAAAGGTTTTCTTGAAAAAAAAAAAAACAAAAAAATACGGTAAAAAAGCCAAGAACAAAACATTAATTGGTATTCATGCAGAGAGTGATCCGTGCTGAAATAATAACGCTATTATTTAAAAAGCCATTCTTAACATTGGGAGGGGAGGGGTTTTGTACCTAATCTGTACTTTAACCTTACAATTGAATAAAAAACATATCATAAAACTTTAATTAAACGTGGAAATTCGATTTAAAAAATAGCGCAGATCACTCTCTGCATTAGCACCGAAAGTACAGAATAGTTAGAAAACATCCTCCCTCCCCATGTTAAGAATGGCTTTCTAAATAATGTAAATGATTCAGTACTGTTCCTTGTCTGCTTAAGTTTAACTTTTGTTTATTAAATTGTTAGGTGAAAGTCCAGAATAGTTACAAAACACCCCTATCCCCATGTTAAGAATGGCTTTCTAAATAATAACGTCATTATTTCAGCGGGGTAGCTTCTCTGCATAAGTACCCTGTTTTGTTTTTAAATTGTTCGGTGAAAGGACAGAATAGTTACAAAATACCATTCCTATGTTAAGAATGTCTTTCTAAATAACATTATTTCAGCACAGTATTTTCTATGCATACGTACTATCTATTTTTGTTTATTAAATTGTTATGTGAAAGTATAGAATAGATGCAAAACTCCCTCCCCATGTTAAGAATAGCTTTCTAAATAACGGTATTATTTCAGCACGGTACCTTCTCTGCATAAGTACTATCTTTTGTTTATTAAATTGTTAGGTGAAAATATAAAATAGTTACAAAACACCCTCCTTTCCCATGTTAAGAATGGCTTTCTTAATAGCATTATTTCAGCACGGTACCTTATCTGCATAAGTACCATCTTTAGAGGTGGAGAGACCTACAGGCCCGACGTTTCGTCCGTCTTAGGCTGTAGTTTTTTTTATTAGTATGATTTCTTGTAATTTTAGTCGTCGTGCACAATTTTAAGTTATTGAATTTTAATATTGTTAGTTAAAATATTTCTAATGTCGGACACCTTACATCCCATGTAATTTTTCATCATGGGATGTAAGGTGTTTTTATGGCGCTATTGTCAGCTAAATGATAGGTAAGTCGTCAGGAGAGTGTTGTTGTGGTGCGGCCTATGTATGCGTTCTATGTGTTTTTAGAGTGGGTTCGGAGACATTTTTCGGAGGGGCAAATAAATTCATGCACTATATTAGTTTGGTTTGGTGTGGTCTTAGTATCATTATTGTTTTTAATTATTAAATTAGCGGTTTTAAATTTAGTAAAATATATTACTAGTTTGCTTTTTTTGTTCTGGTCTAGTATATAAAATGAATAACTAAGCAGAGAAGTTGTATTATCTATCTATCTATCTATCTATCTATCCCTCTCTCTCTCTCTCTCTCTCTCTCTCTCTATATATATATATATATATATATATATATATACACAATCTGATTCTTTAAAGTTCGCCACTTGAAATATTGTAACGTTAATTTAGATTATTAAAAATGCCATTTATATCTTTACTGCGAACACAAGACAACATCTTTTTATTCATATGAGGGAGACAAGCATTAGCAGATAAATGGCTTTGTATCGACATTGATTCATAATGAATGTTGCGCAAAGTCATTTTTGTTTAAAAAAATGGAATGAAAAAAGACAATTTATTTTTACTTGTAATTTAAAAATATATCGTAATCTTCAGAATCAACTCGCTTCCTATAAAAAAAGGCACAGTTTAACAAAAATGCTAAATATTCGTACAGGAAAGAAAAATATTCCGAGAGAACTGTCATATTAAAATCGAAACCCTCATTGAGCTTAAAACCAAAAAGAATATTTGTTAAAACAATTTCTGAAACCAAATATGCGAATTAGTTCAACTTGCAACTGACAGTGCAATAACTTGTAATAATTGTTTGGATTTGACATTTATTTATTTAGATAATAACTGATTGTATTTTTCTTCCATTTATTTTCTTTTTCAGTTACATTCTTGTGCCTCCAGGTGGTTAATGGGGTGGGTAAGTACTCATCTTTGATATTTCATTTAACAAAAAAAAAAACCTTATCATATATGCTGGGTACCATTCAGTTATATACCTTTCAGGAAATCAAATGCCACACTGTTAGCAGATATTAGATCAAACTGATCGAATCACGAGAAAGTTTATATATGGTCATCAAGTTGAGGGACACGAAATTCGATGGTTAGACATATGATTTCCTATGATAACCATTTAATACGCAAGAAATGAAAACTATACATAGTGTGGAAACGTGATTGTATTTGCTATGTATGTATGTATGTATGTATGTATGTATGTATGTATGTATGTTGACACGTTGACACACCGGCTCTCTTTAGATCACCGAAATTAAGCAACGTTGAGCCTGGATAGTACCAGATAGATGCCCTGCACTGAACTTACATTTGCCACTGGTATTTAACAACGCTGACCCATTACTACAAAAAATCCACGCGCAGGAACCCTTACAGTAGGTATCCATAGTCTGTCAAGACTGAAGAAACCTACGATGTATGTATGCATCCATATTTATATAATGTTATGATAGATCTATGTAAATGTTATCATGATTCATTCAGTCTAATCAACTATCTGCCAGCAGTAAATCATTTGACTTTATATAAATATATAAATATATAATTAAGCAGAGAAGTTCTATTATTTTTAACATTTTGATATATATATATATATATATATATATATATATATATATGTATATATGTATATATATATATATTTATGTATATATATATCACGTAATTTTATTGTTTAATTGTACTTTAACAATAATTGTTCAATTTTTCCAATGATCTTTTGTGTTAAAATAAAACAGTATCCAAATAAATATTAAATAACACATATATCACGAACATTTTCGATTCTTGACGGAATCATGTTCAGGAGAAAAAAAACAAATGAACCAAAAATGGGGGAAAAACGAATGATGAAAGACATGCGCACGCAAACTTTGTTAGAAAAGAACTTGCATTGTTGCATGAAAAATGTTAGCAATTTGCATTCCGTAACGACAAAATTAGCGTCACAAGATTAATTTGTAATGAAGATTTTTTGCAGAAAGACATAAAAACGTGTGCACGATCGTGCGTAATGACCGCTACACGCGAATTTTAAAGCTTAGTCTATACGGGAAATGAAGAATTATGTACTCACTTTTTCGGAATATGCGAAAACAAATGATTTTCGCTCGAATGAATAACACAGACATCATTTGCCTATGCATATACTCGTTGTTTGGAATGAAATTCAAACAAAAAACAAACAAAATCAAACAAAAAACATATTCCTACAAGAAAGCTAACCGTGGATCATACACATTTTAGCGAACTTTGATTATATTTTGTATTGATCGAGCGTTTTTCTATCTGGTCTGAATCTCTTCGAATAAAAAGTAAAAGAAATACTAACAAAATAAATATTATTAATGACATTTGTTAGGAATGGCGCATCAAGAATATAAGTGTTTAACACTGCCCCCGAATTATGTGACGAAAGTATATGTTTCTGGTTAAACAATATTGGATGTATCCCATATAAACACCACACGTCGACCGTAAAACGAATAGCATAGTGTTCTTTCGAATATTACAGTCTTATTGATCGAAATATATTGATCGAAATATATTGTTCGAAATATATTGATCGAAATATATTGGTCGAAATATACTGGTCAAAATATATTGGTCGAAATATACTGGTCGAGCTGAAAGCATGTCATCTCAGTGTCATTATTTTACTAGCATGTTATCTTTTTTTCCACGTTTCCATAATCAATTTTTCGTTTTGCCTGAAATTTTCATTTCATATTTACTCTTTTTCTCTTTATCATATATATATATATATATATATATATATATATATATATATATATATATATATATATATATATATATATATATATATTGTTTATCGTTATTTCCAGATATCTACTTTATTGGATGTTATACTGATATCAATAGCCGGAAATTGCCAAGATATATGGGGAAAGTGGGAAACGTTCCTGAATGTGTCCAAAAATGTCAACATTTTCCATATGCTGCTCTACAGGTAAGGAAAAAAGATAATCAACTACTTTTTGTGAATGTATATGCTAAACAAAAAGGAGGAATTAACTGGATGAATCCATAAAGAAAATCCCCCTTTCACACACACACACACACACACACACACACACACACACACACATACACAGTATTTTTCTTTGATGGGATTCCGGTCAAATGCGTGGATATCTTGTCCCATTTTTCTTTCTTCAGGATTATTTTGAATTTGAATCCCCAATTCCTCATATGACGGACTAAGTGTTTTTACAACTAAATTTTTAATGTTGAGTTTTTAAAAATCTCTTTAAAATGAGGGTCTACAAGTATGACATGTTGCATGCAAACGTGATAACGTGCAGATCGCATGCGAAATTCATGACTAAAATATCAATTACTTAACTTACCACTTTAACATTTTGTGACTAGTTTCATCATTAATATTATGAATAGTAGAATGTCCAATTGTAACGTAAATCGCCCGAAGAAATTTTAATCTTTTGACGTTAGTATCGCAGTGTATTATTATTGCATTATTAACTAAAATATTATCTATATTCAGGATGAAAGAGTCGTGTTTTTAGGTGTTAGCAAATTTACTATGTAATATCAAGTGAACCTATTAGAAAGTGTTGTCGTAGTAAACTTATGTAGCAATTAGATTTTCAAAATTATTGTCAGAGATAATTTCTTCAAAAGAACATTAAAACTGATACATAACATTTTTTTCAAGTGTGGTTTGAACCTGAAGAGTTATTGTTATGAGGTTAACGTTTCCATTATTTTTATAATAAATATTGAATTTAGTATTATTATTGCAGTTTATGGGAAATGCATATCGGTGTGTTTTTTTTTTTTCATAAATTTTCATGTAATTTAAAGTTCGGACGCGATATTTAATAAAATTTACCTTTATATATATATATATATATATATATATATATATATATATATATATATATATATATATATATATATATATATGTGTGTGTGTGTGTGTGTGTGTGTGTGTGTGTGCGTGGATAAGTTTTGAATACAAATACCGCAAATATTTTCTTCATTTATTTTTGTTCCTCTTGTCTTGTATTTTTGCCGTGCCAAAAGAATGACGAAAAATATATAAAATATATAAAGTATTAAAGTATGATGATGTACTTTTATTGTGGGCGATAGTGAACGACTAGATGCAGATGATAAAAGAAATGCACACCGATTAACGGAGTGGTTTTCACGGACTCGATTAGCAGTTGATTTTAGATCTCAATTTCGTGTTAGCTTATATAATAGTTGGTGTCATCCACGCATCCGTGTGTGAGCACTTATTCTGGTATTTCGCCTTCGGTGTTAACGTAGTCACCCTCTTAAGACATTTTGGTGTTAACGTAGTCACCCTCTTAAGAAATATTATTTTTTTTTACTGCAGCTAATCTTTGTGAATAACATAACCTCTGCAGAGTATTTCGAATTAGTCAACAATTTATCTATTTCGATTAATCGAATGCATTAAATTTCTTTTAGGAACAAATTGTTTTTTTCTTTTGTCCACGTGCGTGTCTGTAAACAACGTTGTATTCCTGACAAGTGACGTTTTCGGTACACCTGTTTGTTGTTGTATTGTTTGCAAACAGTCTCATAAAATACACACATACACACGCACACACACACACACACACACACACACACACACACACACACACACACACATATATATATACACACACAGGCGGCAAAAAGAAAGTCCGCATTTGTATTTTTTCAAAAACTGCAAATTTAAGCTGCTGTTAATATTTGACATTTAATTGAAATATTCTAGTGTTCACGTCAATTTAAAAAACTAACCTCAAATTGAGGAGGCAAAAAGAAAGTCCGCACAATGGAAAATTATTATTTAAATGAAACTTTAGGACATTAATGCAACGCAAATACAATAGGAAAACAATGATATAGTTATTATTTAGTAGCATAACCCTTCTGCAATTTGACAGCCTGCAATCTTTTGTGAATTCCTTGAATTAGACTGCAGCAATACTCCGGGGAAAGGGCATCCCACCTCTCTTTAATTTTTGTCCAAAGTTCTTCCAAATTTGAAATTTTATCATTGCGTAGCTGTTGCTTGATGTAATGCCATACGTTTTCGATAGAATTGAGGTTTGGAAATTGTGCAGGCCAATCCAAACACGGAATATCATGCTCTTCCAGGAATCTCTTGACATTGTCAGCTGTGTAAATGGGAGGATTATCCTGCATGAAGATGCGATTATCATCCAAATTCTGGCCAAAGTAGGGTATAAAATGCTCAGTCAACATATTAATGTACTTGGTCAAATTAATTCTACCTTGCAATCGAACTATAGGCCCTGGATCATTGGTAGTAATAATGGCCCACACCAAAACTGAACCTCCACCACCTTGCGGCGTTGAAACTGAGAACCTAGGATAAAATTCTTCGTGTTTCCTCCGACGGACGTACTGCCTACCATCACTGCCTAGCCTATTTAACTTACTTTCGTCGCTAAAAAGCACTTTTGATCAATATGAAGAGTCATGATATTCATTGCATCTGACGAAGTCCAGACGGCGCTTTCTCTTCTTTACAGAAATCATTGGCTTGCGTCTTGCAGCTTATTCTCGCAAATTAAATGCCTTTAATCTGTTCTTGACAGTAGAAAGAGAGCACTTTTTAACAAGATTGTACTGTTATTGGATTTAGGGAGCGGTTTCCAATCTCTTTCTTAGGCTGCGGATCTTGATAGCATTGTCTTCCCTGTAAGAAGTAACTCTAGTACGAGCAAATTTTGGGGCATCACGAATGGTGCCAGTGTTTTCGTGCTTTTGCATAGTCTTTCGTACCGTTTTCTCGTCACATTTCAATCTGCAGCCGATTTCTCGATTCGATAAACCAGAAAGGTGGAGATTAATGAGCTCCTGACGATCGCTAAGAGAAAGTCGTGGCATATGGACTAAATGCTACGTTGTATAACCTGGAACAACAACAATTACGATTAGAGATGTTTTGTTGCCTGTTTGTGGATATTTTAAACTGATTTAGGGGCGATAATTAAAGCTGGTTTTAAGCGAATTTGTTGCTGCGGACTTTCTTTTTGCCTCCTCAATTGAAGTTATTTTTTTTAAATTGACATGACCATTAGAATATTTCAATTAAAAGTCAAATATGAACAAGTAAAATTATAGCGGAATAAAAGCAGAATCAAATGAGGTATAGATCGTTTAAACGGTTACATTAAATTTAGCTTAAATTGTCATTTTAAAAAAAAATTAAAAGCGCAGGCTTCCTTTTTGCCGGCACTGTATATATATATATATATATATATATATATATATATATATATATATATATATATATATATATGTATATATATATAATTTTCACTTTCTATGTATGTTTTTTGTTTTGGTTTTATTACTAGAACGGAGGTGAATGCCACTGCGGAAACAAAATCGACAATCCTATCGATCTAAAACAATGCAACTTAAAATGTAAAGATGGCACAGACATTTGCGGGGGAATTTCGGCCAATTCAGTTTACAGCACAGGTAAGTTTAAATCAAGGGTTCTGAAATTAAGTGGTGTATTATCCCTTTTGCGAATTTTGAAACATCTAAGTTGATAGTTTGCTTAACAGCCCTTCACAGCGGAAAAGTAAGACACAAGTTCAATTTATAGCAGTATTCCAGGCCAAACAAAAAGCGGGACACTTTGTAAGAGGGTGCAAAAATAATCATGATCGACCCGTCCGTTATTGTCCGGTGAGTATGTGAGTAACTCCAAGAAAAGTATAATGATCGAAAAGATGCCTTACTGCGTATAGAAAGAAAAGATGTTACACCGTGATCTAGGTAAGAAGGAAAACGTACATTAGATTAAGAAAGTGAACATATCTGCTGCTGATGCCACTCTTCTGGTGTTGCCTCTTGACCATCTCCCTCGGATCAGTTAAAATATGCGGCTAATATTGAAGCTAACCGAAGTTCAGTTATTGATTGTGGTAGAAAATGGCTTATTTAATTTAATCATGTTTAAGCACAGCTTGCAATCGTAGGCGTTCCCCTTTTATTCCTGATTTTATTTTAATTAACACGGTGACCACCTGCTTTTAAGAAGAAATCAACCTTGCAGCTTCTTAGTCTTTCATGTATAGAGCACTGTTGTCATATTTGGGTTGATAAATATCTGTCCTTTTAAGGGTCCTTGATAAGGTGCAGAAACATATCTGTAATTTGATTAGTCCGTTTTTTATCAGATGTGATGTTGCTAATCTTAGTTTTTCTACAAATACGATTATATCATGTGTTTTTGAAAAATTGTATAATGTATTCTCTGCTCATTGATGCCTCATTGTAATAAATCTTCCTATTCTAGTCTCTTATTTTCAAAAACTTCAGACTTGTGGAACTTTATCCTGGCTGACTGTTTCCTCTCTGCCTATAACCTTAGTCTTTTCAAGGTTAACGTGAATTATCATCTCTCAGCTTCGCGATGATCATACTACATTTTGTTAGATCTTTACATCAAATGGCTTCACACTTTGTCCGGGGCAATTTATATAAAAGTACAGACAGAAAAAGAAAACAAGCGCGAGAGTATCACCATTATAAGCAACTTATAACATCGCGCGAGGCCGCCTACGATTCTTAATTACTGATATGCCACTCTAACGAGTGACGGGGCCGTGTGACACAAACGAAAAGTTAACCCAAACTATGCGACGTTACAAAAGTGCTAACAGTTATACGTAGTCTCGCTCGTGTTATATAACTGTTCTTACATAGTTACAAAAGGACTAGTATTCTTGAGGCTTCGTGATGTGAACTACAAGGGGATCGTTGTACGTACATGGGCAGTTCAAAAGGTTGATGTTCTTTGAGAGCAAAAAAAAAAAAGTCAAAGCAAAACGAAAGTTGCATTCCTCGCTCTCGACAACAGCGATTAAGTAAATAATGTGACGATGAAACGAGCGTTTGCTTGGGTTTTCCGAAATATACTCATGAAAACAATGTCAACGGCACACAGTTAAGGTTGGTGATAAAATAACAAGGGATAAAAATGAAGTAAAAACTAAAAAGAAAGAAAAACAAAATGAATCTGTCAACGCGATGTGCATCAGCAAACCGGAATCCCGCGAGCTATGATCTCTTCTTCTCTCTCTCTCTCTCTCTCTCTCTCTCCCCTTCTGTTAGTTCTGTCCCTGTATCATAGTGATCGCTAGGGTTTGAGAGACAGTAAGGGGAGTTATCCGCCTTCCGAGCGTTATCAATGAAAAATCTGCTGACCTGATTTTCGCTGGAGAGCCTATCTACTCTGAAACTCCACTCAGCTCTTAATTGAACTGACTTACTAATTCTTAATTCAAGAAAACGGTGTGCAGCTTTTTATACTAAGGGCTGTGTTCGAGTTTAAGACGCTATCTTCTTTCATCCATCTTTCAGCTCTCGCCACACAGACTCGCTGGAAGATAATTGGTTAACCGTCTATGCCAGACTGATTGCAAATTAACCGCACGTCCAAGGACAAATCGCTATTCTTACGTCTCGGTTCTTAGCCGAGATCAAGCGGGAGGGGGCTCATCTCTAGCTTAACACTTCTCGCCAACGAGAAAATTTATCTATTACTTTGCAAGCAATGACTTAAACCAAACCAATGATTGTTTTCCCATTTTCATTTGGTGTTTGCGTTTAAACTATCATTCGGCAAATGCAGACATACATCCACCCTGATATATACTAGTGGATGTATAGCTGATGTGATCAGGATCCTTAGGAATTATATCAGTTAGCTGACAGCTCCAGTCCTACCTCGCTTCGCATAGGGATTGAACCTTCCGGGGCTAGCTATACCAAAAGGCACAGGAGTTCCGTTCAAGCAACAGCGTCACAACTGTAATAACAAATTAACGAAACACCCATATTTTGAAAAGTCAAATTTAAACAAAGAATTTTAGAATACGTTGTGAAGTCTTAAGTAGGTTTTCTATCCGTTCCACCTTTGGCTCTCTCTGACTTCCCTATATCCTCTGTAGATCGTTTTTCCCCAATTTTACCGCTATTTTTTCTTCCCTTTTCACACTCATTATCACCCTCTAAGCTTGACAAATTTCTCTTTTTTCTTTTCTCGTTGTCTCATTTTTCTTTCTTTTTTATCCTTTTTACTATCGCATTTTCCTTTTAGTTTATATTTCTATTTTGACTTTTCGTTTTCTCACTGTTCTATTTTCTCATTTTCTCTCTTCTTCCGCTTTTTGTTTCTTTCGCGCATTTTTTTGCGTAAATTATTTAAAAAAAAATTTTGTGAGTTCATGTGAACATACCTTTAAAAAGGAAAAGAAAAAAATATATGCTGTGCCAATAATTTTAATTTTATGAATCGGTCATTATGAATTTTCGAATATTATCTGTGAAATATAAACAATAAACAATCATATATATATATATATATATATATATATATATACACACACACACACATATATATATATATATATATATATATATATATATATGATAAAAACGGAGGTGGAAATACCTAAGAACTTAGCGTTTAGTGCGTGTTTTTTCAAGAGTAAAAATGTAAAATGCTCACTGACGAGAAAATTAATTAAGAGTATATATAGAGGGAGGCGGAGGGCAGTATTTTAGTTTACACACACACACACACATTATATATATATATATATATATAGATATATATATATATATATATATATATATATATATATACGTCTATATACAATATACATATGTGTATATACATTATGTACTAAAAAATTAGCCAGTGTCGAAATTATTTTCATGTTACAATCATGTTACATAACCGTGGATAAATATTAAAAAAACTCTTTGGTTCAATTGGGGGAGTGAGGGGTAAGGGCAGATTCTAATCGGACGACGTCTTGTTTATTTTTATGTTTCTTTTATGTTCATATATTCTCTTGCCGAGGCTGTTTTGTGTGTCGCTAATGTATACCAGTCCACAGTCAAAACAAGGTAAGGAGTATATGCCAGCTTTGATCTTGAAATAGAAGACATTATCATGAAATTAAATAAGAGTGAGCCCACTATAAATTACACATATAGAAAGAAGAAAATCGATTCATATGATTTCTTGATATTTATTTAGTAAATAATAATGAATTGAAGTATAAAGGCTATTGTAAAAAAACCAATACGGCTAAACATCGATTCCATGAACAAAGCTTCTTTCTTAGAAGTGCACGCCTGTGGAACCCTCTTCCGTTTTCCTGTTTCCCACCTGACTACAACTTGGATGTCTTCAAGACCAACATAATCAAATTCCTGATGAATCCCCCCCTTAGGTAAGACACTTTATCAAATCTCCAATACTAACGATTACTACGATATTATCCTCGGGTGGCTTCCGGGTCTTGATAAAAAAGAAAAAGTCTACACGTCATTTGTTGGAATCCACCGATATATTCCACTCACCCAATTAAATCAAAAAAGGAAAGTATTTTTAATATTTCTCCGCACGTATGTAAAATAATTATCAATGCAAATATTTTAAACACTGGTTAATCTTTTTAGCACATATTGTATATACACGTGTAAATATATATACTCCCATTTTATTTAAATGTGAACACATATACTGTCCCCCGCCTCCCTCTCTATATACTCTTAATTACTCTTCCCCTCAGTGAGCATTTTCATTCTTAGGTCTTTCCACTTCAGTTTATATTATATCGTCAAATTTTTAAAAACTATTTTAATCATATATATATATATATATATATATATATATATATATATATATATATATACATATATATATATATAATATATACATATATATATAATATATACATATATATATATATAATATATACATATATACATATATATACATATATATATAATATATACATATATATATACATATATATAATATATACATATATATATAATATATACATATATATATACATATATACGTATATATATAATATATACATATATATATATAATATATACATATATATATATATATAATATATACATATATATATAATATATACATATATATATAATATATACATATATATAATATATACATATATATATATAATATATACATATATATATATAATATATACATTAGCATATATGATAATGTAATCTTATTTTAGGCTTATATTCCTATGTCGGGTGCTTCATGGATACTGACGATGGAAGCTTGAAAGAAAGAATTCAAGGCGTATACAATGTTGAGAGATGTGTTGCGAGTTGCAGAAATAGAAACTTACCTTATGCTGGAATTAAGGTGGGAAAACTTTTTAATTACTTTTATTCATCCTAAATAAAGCATATTGCAGTGAAGCGTAAGAGACAACTGTGATAGAGGTCACATTTATAGAGAAGCAGTAAGATGTTTGTTCACATCATATTTAAATTTCTGCATGTTGAAGAGGCAGCAAGCAGAATAAAAGATAAGCGGACTGAATAAAGAGGTTATTCACGTAGAAAATCTTGCGTCATTTCAGGAATGCGATTGTGAAGGAGAATTTAGTAGCTGCACGAGTGACAGCTATTATTGTTTAGGGAGAAAGATTTTAATTTTTTTGTTTTGCTATTTCACTCCAAACACGGCACAATGCCACTTGGACGTGAATATATCTCAACTGGGCCATCTGTAAAAAATTAAACATACAATGTGTGGGAGTTAAAAACTCTCAGCCTAACTCGATTGTCGCCCTTTAACTCAGAAGAGCGACCTAGCTACGTCACTTCCTGTTCCCCATATTTCTACCTCTTTTGCACTGGACTTTCAAGCAGTCAAGATGAGACAAACATCGCTCCGGTGGGGCCATGAACCACCACCGCGTTCCTGGCTAGCCAGTCAACCACAAGTAACGTTTTCTAACGAACTCCCATTCTTTCTATCGCTTCTTCATGTATATTTATGTAAATAAATTGCATTTCTTTCGCTGATATATAACGGTATGTTTTCGTCCTCATTATGCGACCGTTTGCCTTTTCAATTCCTCTACCATTAAATACATCCACCATTACACACATGGGGACGGGGTCGTCTATCACATAGCAGACCATCCTGTACCCAACAAATATCGCAACAAGCCCTTAGAAACATATACTAAAATAACTTTTGGAAACGAGTCATATAGGATCCATTATGATCGTTTAGGTTTTACATATCTTATGTACGGAGAAACAGGAGCTGTCAAACGCGCCATAAGACAAAATAAAAAGAGTAGCAATTTTAATTGAAGTCAGTGTCTTTAAAAGAGTTGAGGAGAAAAAAATAAGATGAAAAGACATGAAACAAAACTGGAACCTGAGGAACAGAGAAATGGAAAAACTTTCGTTTAAAGGATTCGAATTTTTGAAATAACGAGTGACTCTCATCCATTAGCAAAACACAAAAAAGAAAAATTGAAAAATAAAAATTAAAACATTTTTGCATGCTATCCTAGACGGAGAGGTGACAGCATCTTATTAAAGAGTACAAATTTTTTTTTAATGCACTATCAAACCGAAAATGCATAAATATTTGCTTCGTTCGCCTAATACCGCGAGGTCATTTTAATTCCTATTCGTGACATCAAACTAATTGACAAGAAAAAAACTTACTCCTCTTTCTTTTTCTATCGATGAGAAAACAAGACAACGCAAATCGATAAGAAACACTCTATTTCTCTTCGTTAATATGTCTATATTAAAAGTGAAAGAAATAGTTCGCTTACTTTTTTTTATTTTTTATCACACGTTATTAAGATTAAGCCTCTCCTATATACATCACAAAATTTAAATTGGAAGACTTCATTATTTTTCCTTTAAGATAATGGTTTGCAGAGGTAATTATTGAAACAAACGTTGGTTTACTTTTATTAGATAGGTACACGAAAGAAAACCTGATCAAATATAAAGTCGAATGTCAAACACTTTCTATAAAACATAGTTGAGGGCAGCCAGAGCGAAGCGAGTTGATTTCATGTTCTGACTCGACTCTTTTCTGATGATGCAGATCTCTTGTCATTTATTGTCTTCAATTAGAATTGTATCAGATCGTCTAGCAAAAACATTGCCCTTATTCTCGAGTATATGTGGGCTTTTATAAGTGCTGATACATTGTTGAAAGTTTTATTTTTCTAATAAACAGCGACAGTTCATTGTGAGTTTTACGTGTTTAGTTGCATCTTTGAAAAAAGTAAATAATGAACTGTTGTTCTTGACAGTAAACCACAGTATTTCTTAGAGTATATATAAAAAAGAACTTGTTAAGAAAATGAATTAAAATTTAATTTTACCTTTCACCTTTCAGAACGGCAACCAGTGTTTCTGTGGCAACGGATATACATTTTCGCCAGATTGCACTTCACACTGTAGAAAAAGTCGGAAAACTTGTTCGGGCATTTTTTCCCTGTCCGTCTACAACACTTGTAAGTTAAATACTTATTATCTATTAACAGATGCATACGATTTAATTCGCAAATTCTTCTATAATTGTTAAATTCGACGGGAAACGGCGTCAGAGTTGTGATGAGCATGTAACGTTGGATAGTCAGACGTATTATTTTCTATTTGAACTTAATGCTACAATTTTTACATTATGAAAATTAAATTATTACAATTAGAATATTTGATTTTCCTACGTTTTAGTTCGACCACATGTTTCGGTTTCTTTCTAAACAGGCGGTCACCATTGTGTATACATTGTGTTATCGTGGTTAACACATGGCGATTGGAAGAAAGATAAACTAAGGATAATATTTGAAAAATGTCGAGTTAAATGTACACGCTTCGTTCTTATATAATGTTGTTTTATTTCATGGTGATGCTTCAAGTATCTGACGTGGTGATGAAATATGGTGTGGCTCTAAGTGAAATAATAACTTAATGGTGGTAAGTTTCGGTAATGGGAAGACACTCTAAAAGATGGAAGTCAAGAAATCTTTCTCACCTTCTGACACTAACGAGAACAGATAGAAGGCGTGGAGATGGTGGATACAGGGAGACAAAATACAGTATATATATATATATATATATATATATATATATATATATATATATATATATATATATAAATTGTATCTCTCCCTCCAATTCAAACTTTTTGTCACTATCTCCATCTCTCACTCTCGTGCACATACATTTGATTTCTGGTTCTATTAAATAAACTCTTTAAAACCAAACTGGCGACCGGGTAGTTCTTAATCAACAAGTGAACAGAAGTTAATGACGTAGCTTGCAACGAATATGCACAGGTATATGATGTTATACGTCTGCGACGGTTAGAGTATGTAACACTCTATACTGCGAGATAGAAATGAATTTATTTATCGCCGTTGAAATATATACGGCAACAAATATATACATACACTATATTATGTACACACACACACACACATTATACAATGCTTCATAGAAATTTTGTGGAATGGGCATTTATTTTATTGATATTATGATTATATATTTTATCATTAATGCTTAAAATATCATTATTGAAATAAACATTATATTAAATAATAGTTTAATGTAATTTGCCTGAAGCATTGTTTAATATTTATATATTGTAGATGTACTTTATAGAAGGTAATGCAGAGATGTAATCGATAAACACGAACCGCAGCAATTTAAAGCATAGCAAATGAGTTCTATCGTTGTTACTGTTTTGTCAATGCAATATATTTTTGCATTTTATTAAACTTGTAATATTATCAGTGTGGTTCGATTGAAGTTCTGTATAATATGTTCTTTCCAAAAAAAAAAAGGTGTGTCCAACTTTAATTCAAACGGACATAAGAATGTCGTTTATGATTAAATGTTATCAGAAGATGTATATAAATTTCCATTTTGCAAATGTCGAGGTCTAGCCAAGGCAGTCCATTTAAGAGCAAGTGTCGCTTGTAAAAGTATAGCTTTGTTTTGCAGTCGCGTTAAATAATAACGTAATACTTATCTACAGAACATAAAATATAGTCGCAGAGATAAAAAAAAGCAACAAATGCGCTACTAAAACTCGTTTGAGGTAAATTATTTATTTAATTTATTAAGTCACTGGACATGACTTGTAAAAAAAAGACGGGGTTGTTTTGGCAGGAGACTGTTATCAACAGTGGGTTTGGGCAAGTTAATTTGCATACGTATGTAGTTATTTTTTAATTGGGATGCCAAGTTATTTTCATTTAATTCTATAAAGTTTGTTCCATTGAAGTCAAAGTTAAGAATCATCTTGGATAGAGTTTAATCTTTTTTTACAAGTTATTTCATTATTTGACACAATGGCGAATATGAAACAATCTTTGAGTTTGACAGCTCCACATCTGTTTTGTACTGGGTTTAGAGAGTGGAGATCATCTGTTGCTTTTGTGCGACTAACCGAAGACGTTTACGAACATCTAAGCGACAATGAGAAGGAAAATGTTGAGCTGATGAACGCTACGCTATACAAACGTTTGTGCGATTAATATCTAGAACAGCTAACCATTGTATTACGCGGAAATTATTTGCAGGAGTCAGTGGAGTTGCACCATTGAAGATCGGCGTTCTATTTCTAGAGTTGTCTGAAGAAACTTTCATATACGCATTTGTGGCCGGATTTTCGGTTTAAGTGAAGCAACGGCTGAGAGCAAGCATAACCATAGTGGCGACGTCGATTAAACGACTACTTGAGTGTAAACAAGCCATCATTAGGGAGCAAGTCGAAATTGGAGAGAATGTTGTAATGAATCAGCCTAGAGTGTACTTTGAGATCAACAGAAGTTGGCTGACATCTCAAAGAATTTATTCCGCTGGGGGAAAGTGGTCTTATTGCAAAGGATTGCATGAACAAAAGACGTATACGGTGCTTCCAGTGTGGCAGAATTGGTACATGATTTCAATCTGTCCGGGGATACGATGTCATCGCAACTCTGCTTCCCGGACAAGATCCGCAACGAATCATCAGAGTACACGTGGACCAAACACTTTGCTTAGCGCAAGATTATGTTCTACCTGAAGCAGGAGGAGTATTAAAATAACGATGATAAATGGCGAAAACACACTCGTGCTGAGGAGTAGCGTTAGTAATGATTTGTGCGCACTCTAGTATATCCGTTGAGATCAATGTTCTAGTCAAGCAGAAAGATATACTGTGATTCGAACCACTGTTCGAATATACATACATATATATATATATATATATATATATATATATATATATATATATATATATATATATATATATATTATATTACTTTTCTCAAAATATGATTCGGTACATATCTTGCAGTTTCAATTCATGCACAAAGCAGAAAAGTCGTAGTTTAACAAGTCGTCCGAATCACATTTAAAGTTCTTTTAACAGCGATGACTTTTTCAAACAATAAAATCCGACTCGAATTGTACTTTTATCAAATAAATCTATCGTTTAAAAACGACACCCTTTTTCCTTGTCAGCACAACAGGATTTCATTTTAAATTCCGCATTGAAATACGACTTCTATAACATACAAGTCATCCGAATCGCATTTCAAGTTCTTTTAACAACGATGACTTTTTTCAAACACAATAAAATCCGACTCGAATTGTACTCTAGTAAAATATTTTTCGTTTAAAAACGATAACTTTTTTCTTTTCAACACAACAGGATTTCCCTCTAAATTCCTCGTTGAAAAACAACGATACACAGGTGGTCCAAATCAAATCTTTAAGTTCTGTTAACAGCGACGACTTAAAATTTTTTTTAACAAATATAAGCGAATTTCATTCCAAATTCCACGTTTAAAAACGACGACTTTAATACAAACAAGTAGACCGAACTGTATTCCAACACGTTCATTTGACGACGATAGTTAAAGAAATCCAACGAATCCCACTGGGATTAACAAACAAAAAGACAAAAAAAAATCCGACTCACTTCATATCTTCAACCTTCGCAGTTTGACACGACTCATTCAATTCTCTCTTTGACAACGCTTTTCACGCGACTTTTAATTTTTCAGGGTCGACGCGAATCATTTAAAATTCCCCATTTCATCTCGGCCGCATTGGTTCTATATTTAACGCCAAAATAGCTTCTAATCGATAAAAAAAAAAACTGGATTCAGCGACACTCTCCGCTCTAACCAGGTTCCATCCGGTTCTCGAGAACTCAATGGCTCGACTCTCTCAAACATCTTAACTCCCGGCCTTATATTATCTCATTTATGCAAATTAATGCGCAATCGAACCTGCTGATTCGTCGACTTCTCGTCTCTCATCGCTCGGGTTTCGAGTTCGCACATGCAGCCCACCTCCGTGACTGCAGTCACACTCAATTTTCACTACAGTTCCTTAAATATTAAGAAAAATGTAAACTCGTTAATAAGTTGATACGCAGTGTATGCATATATGTATGTATAAAAATATAATGCTATGTTTAAAGTACTATGAATATATATGTATATATATATATGCATACATGTATATATATATAGGTATATATATATAGGTATATATATATATATATATATACATATATATCTATATTAGTGATAGGACGATTAAAAATATTTTCCCGATTCCGATCCAATTACTGATTCCGTTCTAAATTTCCAATTCCGATACGATTTTCGCTTCCGGTTCTTTTATATTTCATAAATATTTAATTAGAGATTTGTTTTTTTTTGTAAATTTTTAAATTATTACATAACCCCCCGGGAAATTTCCGCGTATATTTTTTCTAAACTGTTTTCCTTGTAATTGATTAAAAATTGTAAGACACGAAAATATTTATTTTGATTTTAAAACAAAGCCAGTTCGTTGTTAGTGTACACCATGCTACTTGAATATTTTCATAAACAGTTAAAAATAGTCGACGATTGGCAAAATGCGAAAACGTTGTAAGAACAAAATATTAACAACGCACCCCCCATTGTTACGGATGAATTTCTGAATAATGCTACGTGGAATACCATTTTTAACATGGGTAGTGCGTGGACTTTGTTAACTATTATGTGCCTTCCTTCTATGAACGAAGTTTAAATTTCATTTCAATTATAAGAATTTGGTGGGTTATTAAATTGATTTGCTTTCCTGTAAATAAAATCGAAAACAAAAACAAAAACAAGATAATAATAATAATAATAATAATAATAATAATAATAATAATTTTGTAGATTTACTGTCTCAGCTAAATCCCTATTCCTAAATGAAATATTACTTTAAAAACATTTAACGGAAAGAAAAGCGACCATTTTAGTATTTAGAGGTATGATCAGTTTCGAATATAAATTTAACGTAACACAATCGGTATTTTTTTAGGACGCCAGCACGCCAGCGCGACAGCTTTCAATCCGGCATTTTGGTTAGTCAAAAAGTATTCCAGTGCGCCAAATTTCATATACTAGCATATGTACCTGGCGTTGCTCGGTATTAAACATAAAGTAAATTTCATTTAAAACATAAAGTAAAAGACGGCAACAAACTGAGACATGCGCATGCGAGAATCGTGTTTTGTTCTAAACAGTTTACTTCTTGTAAAAGAAGAATACTTGAGATGAGATCGAAACTAAACCCTAAACGTAAAGTACGGTTACCATTAGATCAGCTTTCTACGATCTTTAAAAAGTGCTTTCAAACTTACTTATTCTTAACATAAGGAAGTTGTCATGTAAACGATTCGCGCAAGCGCAGTGGTGAAAGAGTTAACAAACAGATATAAATCCAATGATCCCCAAGTCCCAATTTTTCGATTTTGACCTCTTAGCAACCTTTTATTTTTTCGGATAAAAATCAATTAAAAATCTGAATACATCATATGCCAAATATCAAGTCTGTAGATTTAAAATTCGTCCTAGCACACACATTTTCACACACACACACACACACACACACACACACACACACACACACACGCACGCACACACACACGCACACACACACATATATATATATTTGTAAATATATGTATATATATCAATTTTCTTATCAGTTTGTTAGAGCTGAAGATAGAGCATCCTACCGGATGCCAAATATTTACCCGCTAGCCTACATATTCCAACTGAGAAATTTTTTTTTATGATTCCGACTTTTTAAGTGAACTTGTTTGAATTTCTCTTGCACTTGGTTCACTGAGTATATTTGCTAGATAGTTTTCATATTCTTTTTATGATTTTAGTATCCTAATATTCCAGTTTCTTTTCATGTCATACATAAGGCTTTGGTATTTCACTACCTTTTCCATCTCAGCTCTGTTAAACTCAACATTATTGGGAACGCTTACTTCTATTAAGTTTTTTTCTCCTTCTTGTCCCATATCATTATGTCAGGTTTAATAACTCCGTTTTCTGTTTTCTGTTGCTGTAGAAATTGTATAACCATTGTGGATGGTCTAAATACTTTCATTGGACGGTCTGTTATTTTGCTGCGTCATTTTGAGGTTTGAATTTTGGGAGTTCATCAGATATTACCCGTTATTCACAATAGTAGTACGATGCTGACGGTCAGCCTTTGAGAGACCCATACTTCTTGCTCGTCTGAGTAGATACAGCCTATGTCAGACACTGGTGTCTGTATTTTATTCTCTACAATGTTAATTTTCCATGTTTTAATGTTCTTTTGTGGTCAGTCAACAATCCCAAAGCTGTCTGTTATCACATATATACGGCTAGTTGATTAATGGTAGAGATCGTGGTTTTTTTAAAGTTCTGTTTTATAGATTTTTCTTAAGCGATGTATATATTCACTAGCAGTTTTTATCTTGGCATATTGAATTGAATCGTTTTCTTCTATGCCAATATATTTGTATTTTTCCCGCTTTTCTACGTCCTTCATTTGAGTATCTTCATCAACTTGTATGTTTTCTTCAGTGTGGACCTCCTTCCCAGCTCTGCTAGAGTACATAGCACATTTGTACAAACTAAACTTCAGTCCAATATCTTTGGAGAAGTTATGTACGACCGGCAAGAGTCAACTTATGTATTTTAACTAGGATACAGCTTGAAGTCATTCACGAAGGTGGTTGACCCTTTTGTTCGGGACTTGTTGGCAGCACTGGCTTAGATTTTAGGCATTATGGTATTTATTTAGTAGTTTGCTTAACGGATATGTCGCCATACAAAACAGTAAAGGAGAAGGGTTATCTTTTTAGTAGATCTCTGTTCTAATCTTGACGTTAGGAGTTATGATAGTAAATATACACAGGCGGCAAAAAGAAAGTCCGCACTTGAATTTTTTCAAAAAACTGTAAATTTAAGCTAACTTTAATGTAACTGTTTAAACAACCTATACCTCATTTGATTGGCCTTTTATTCCTTTATAATTTTACTTGCTCATATTTGACTTTTAATTGAAATATTCTAGTGTTCACGTCAATAAAAAAAATAAATTCAAATTGAAGAGGCAAAAAGAAAGTTCGCACAATGGAAAATTGTTATTTAAATGTAACTTTACGAGACATGCAACACAAATGCAATAGGAACACAATGACCTAGTTAATATTTAGTAGCATAGCTCTTCTGCAAATGACAGCCTGCAAACTTTTGGGAATTCCTTGAATTAGACTGCAGCAATACTCCGGGGAAAGGGCATCCCACTTTTCTTTAATTTTTGTACAAAGTTCTTCCAAATTTGAAATTTTATCATTGCGTAGCTTTTGCTTCATGTAATGCCGTACGTTTTCGATAGAATTGAGGTTTGGAAATTGTACAGGCCAATCCAAACACGGAATATCATGCTCTTCCAGGAACCTCTTGACATTGCTAGCTGTGTGAATGGGAGCATTATCCTGCATGAAGATGCGATTATCATCCAAATTCCCACCAAAGTAGGGTAGAAAATGCCCAGTCAACATATTAATGTACTTGGTCGAATTAATTCGACCTTGCAAGACTTTAAAACATCTTCGAGGTGGTTGATTTGAAAAAAAAAATAGTGTAATATTTACAAAATATATTTTGTGTTTGTGATGAGAAATGGGTGTTCTTTTTCAATTTTAAACTAACAAATAGCCGTTTGCATTCAAAGTATATATAACGTTTAAAGTATGGATGATTGGATTGTTTAAAATTATACCCATTTGAATTTAAAAGATGTGATGGTGGTTTAGTTTTCTTTTTAGAATGAATATAGTAGTTAGAAGTCAAAATGTTGGATGTGTATATGAAATGAAATGTAGTGTTTTGTATTGATTGATTTGGTTTTATTATAGATAATATTTTTTGTGGTGAAACCTAGTTTATCTGCATGGAAATTCGAGTTCTGTATATTTAATATAAGTTTACTAATTAAATGAGATAAACTGTAGAGGCCGATACGTTGTTTAATTGCATTTGAGTTTGTAATCACTGCTGATTCACGAAGTCTTCAAGATTTATTAAAAATATATTTAATGAGTTTAGATTATTTACAGTTAAAAGCTGACTATGTTGTAATGAATGCATGTATGAAACGCGGTAACACAATCACACATATTTATACTTAGTTGTTTTGGTATGTACGAAGAGAACATGAAAATGTATATAAATCTTTTTTGTTTTGAAAACAAAATGAATAACGCCATAGTCATTTGGATGTAGTATCCTATATATATATATATATATATATATATATATATATATATATATATATATATATAACCTCTCTTTTAGCTCATCAGGGGAATTAAGTGTAGGTGCATAGCAACTAAAAAATGTGGCATATTTGTCCTTTCCTACAGCAATACGCGAGGATATAAGTCTGTCATTTATACCAACAGGCTGGGAATCAAGATTTTTGCAATATCATTCGTGTGGCAAAACCAACGCCAGATTCACGTTTCACAGAACTTGGTTTTCCAATCCAATAAAAAGTGTATCCACCTCCAACTTCCTCTAGCTGTCCTGTATCAGCTAACCTAGTTTCAGAAAGAGCTGCAACAGAAATTCTATGATGCCTTAACACACGTACTATGATAGCGGTTTCTCGTTCAGGGTTCTTTTTGTTATCCTGGAGTGTTCTTACATTCCAAGTCGCAATGGACATATTCGTTCCATGTATTTTGTTTCTATTCTTTATTTGGGTGCAAATATTGGATGGCCAGAAATCTGCACCTGATGACAGGGACATGAGCAAGTAAACAATTTTTAGGTCACGTTTTATAGACCCCACCCATGTAGAGGAAAGCAATGCCATCATATAAAGGGCTGCTTTGTTATGAAAGGAGGACACGAGTCACACAATTACTTGCGGGTGTTTTGAAAAACGGTTTTAATCCTCTTTACGTGAACAGATTAACAAGGGCTGTATACAGGATAAGCTGTTTGTCTTGGGTGACTTCAATGCTCGTGTGGGTAGTGATACACAATTTTGGAGAAATGTCATTGGTTCACATGGAATTGGTAAAGTCAACTCAAATGGTGTTCTCTTATTGTCTCTTTGCAGTGAATTTGAACTTTTTTCACTAATACAGTGTTTCGCCTGCCTAATTGCGAGAAAGCCAGTTGGAAACACCTCCGGTCTAATCATTATCATCTCATTGATTATGTCATTGTACGTCGTTCTGATAGTCAAGATATAAATGCTACACGTTCTTAAATCATTGGGGAATGTTGGTCAGACCATAAATTGATCTGCTCCACAGTCAGGATGAAAATCAAGCGCCCTGTCCGAAACCAACGTAATTTTTTCATCAAGAGAATTGATGTAGGCAAGCTGAAGGTTAAGGAGATAATGCACTCATTTCAAAAGTCTACTGATGAAAAGCTGTCCTCCGTTGTACGTGGGAATGACATTGAGGCATCTTGGCGAGAGTTTAAAACTACAGTGTATAACTCTACCAAAGAGTCATTAGGATATGTTCAAAGGAAAAACCAAGATTGGTTTGATGAAAATGATTCAACTATCGTCCCTCTACTCAATAACATGCATCAAACCCATCAAGTATGGATTACTGACAAAAAATATTCAGTGAAACACAAGGCGTTCGGAATGGGCAAAAGGTTGGCACAATCTCGGCTCCGGAAAATGAAACAAAACTGGTGGGAACAGAAAGTTAGGTCCTTACAAGATGCGACGGATAGGTGTGATTTTAAATCATTCTAACAAAACCTCAAGGGGGTGTTTGGTCCTATTTTAAGAGGGGCCATCTTCAATATTTTCGTCGGGTGGCATTCTCCTCACTGATAAGAAAGAAATTACCAAGCGCTGGGCTGAACACTTTTCAAATATTTTAAACAGAGAATCGACAGTGGATCGAGGAGTGATTGATGATATTCCTCAGAGGCCAAACATCGAGGCGCTTGCTGATAGTCCATCCATGTCGGAGATTGAATGGGCTGTAAAGCAACTTACAAATAGTAAGGCTCCAGGGTATGACGGTATACCTGTAGAAGTATACAAATGTGGAAGCCAGCTGCTAATCAGGAAACTAAGTGCCCAGTTTTCATTAATATGGTAACTTGGTACCGAGCCATAACAGTTCAAAGACGCGTCAATTATTCACCTGTTTAAGCACAAAGGGAATAAGTGTGAATGCGATTACCATAGAGGAATTTCTCTTTTATCTGTTGCTGGTAAGATTCTAGTTCGTGTAATCTTAAACAGACTCAATGGTTCAATCTGTAAAACTGTGCTCCCAGAAACCAAGTATGGTTTTAGAGCATGATCTTCAGCCTTCGGCAACTACAGGAGAAAACGAGGAAGCAGAATAAGAACTTGTTCGTTACATTTGTTGACCTCACAAAGGCATTTGATACCGTCTCTAGGGATGCCCCGTGAACTGTTTTGAGGAGGCTTTGTATTCTAGACAAGATGATGAATATGATTGTCTCCTTTCACTGGGGAATGGTGGCGACAGTACGATCTGGCTATGAACAAAGTGAACCATTTGAAGTGTCAAATTGAACTAAGCAAGGATGTGTCCTTGCTCCGATCTTATTTGCTCTTTTCTTTTCAGTGATGCTTAAGACAGCTTCCAGGAACACCTCGAAAGGCATAGGTGTTGAGTATCGATCAAGTGTAGGATTATTTAACCAGCAACGGTTCAAGACCCAAATCAAGATTGTGCCGACTGTTCTTGATCCCCTTTATGCTGATGACTTTACTCTTGTTACCCATAGTCTTGATGATATGTAGAACATCCTCAATAGTTTCTCTGGTGCATGTAAGGCCTTCGGTCTTACAAAACCAAACGCTGCGCCCTTTACACAGCCAGTGGTATATGTTGATGGTGTAGTTTTGAAAACAGTATCTTCCTTTACATACCTAGGTCTGATGATGAAAATTTGAAAAGGACATCCAAAGTAGAATTAATAAAGCTAGTGAGGCATTTGGTAGGTTGCGACACAGACTATGGAACAGCCACGATCTGTCTCTAAAAGTGAATGTGGCAGTTTACAAATCTGTTGTTCTGCCTACCCTTCTGTATGGTGGCGAAACGTGGACCTTGTACCACAAGCATATAAATCAGCTTGATGCCTTCTATGTGAGATGTCTGCGTTCTTTTGGCAATGTTACATGGCAGGACAGTGTTCTAAATAGTTAATTACTGAAGATGTGAAATCACTGGTATTGAATTATTTTTGAACAGTATAAAATGCGGTGGTCGGGTCATCTTGCGAGAATGGATGACTCAAGAGTTCCTAAGCAACTTTTTCATGGGCAACTGACAAATTCTGGCCGCCCAATAGGGCGTCTCCTGCTTCGTTACAAAGATAAACTAAAAGACAATATGGAATTTCTCTGAGTTCCTGGGAAATTGCAACAGGGGATCGCAGAGAATGGAGGAAGATGTGTTTCCTAGGGACAAAAGAATTTGAACATAACCGCATTTGTCATACGGACGGCCTTCGTGCAAATATGAAGGCAAACCACAAGAAACCCCACTTAAAAATGAATATGTATGCCACTGTGGTTTCAGAGCACGCAGAAAAGTAGGTTTATCTGTTCACTCGAGAAGGCATCTTTGACCGACGAACATATGCAGGTTCACCATCTGCGGAGGAGTGTGCTGGACGTCTACATGATTGCAATTATGCAATGGTGTCACAGAGCTTAGGAGCTGCTGAAGATTGCATACTGTACCCTCATTCTTCGTCTTCGATGAGAGGATCCACCACACACATATATATATATATATATATATATATATATATACACAGAGAAAGAGAGAGAGAGAGAGGGAGAGAGAGAGAGAGGGGAGTAGGTCGTAGTTCGCTTGAAGCATTGTTTCTCGGATAAATGGTGTGTTTGAAGGTATATTAATGCAGGAACTATTCGGTCCTTGTAAATATATAAATAAATAATGATAAATAATTCAATAGTTTTCAATAAATATTCATTTATTTACTTGATTGCAGATGGTATATTCCTTAATATTTTTCGAGAGTGACCCCCGTTCTCATGAAGTAAAAAATGCATGTATTTACTGGTTGCGATACCGCTTTCGGTTTTATTTAAATTGGCTGTTATATTTTAATTTTGTTTTGAAACACTATTTCTTAAGTTTGAAATTACGCTGATTGTTTGTGGTAGGTAATTCTGTTATCTTTATTTTTAATTATAGGAACTAACACTGTAACCCTCCCAACGAAAGTAATTAATCTGATTGTGTCTTTATTAGGAAGATGTTGGATATCTCTGTTTTATTAATAATTTTTTATTTTAATTTTCCATGAATATCTCTGTTTTATGAATAATTTTTGGCAATTATATTTTTAATTAGGGTTGTGAGTGTGATATGTGTTTATAAAAAAAACGAGGTCTCGGATAGGCAACGGCCTGATTGTACTTCAATTGTACAAGTCATTGCATATGATGCGTTGGATTTGATATATTAAATATGTGCGTTCGCATAGTCCTGTCTTTTTAAAATGGCAGTCAGATAATGAACATGATTTGTTCTTTGGTGTAGTCTTGGTTTTAGATAGGTGTTGTCTTAATGTTGGGCCGGTGTGTGTGTGTGTGTGTGTGTGTGTGTTGTATGTCTAATTGTTCTTTGCGAATGGTTTTGCTATACCTCAGTTTGTGTATATGGATCACCCCCACTAACAAAAAAAAACAATATTTATTTTTTAAGAAGGAATTAGTGTGGCAAACTGTTTGTTTTCATTATAGATATCCACAAGTTAATTAATACAGAAAATAGTTTATGTTTTTATTCATTTGCAAACTGTTGCACTCATCTCCTATATTTTTTTGTTTTATGACAATCTGTGAATACGTAAGTAATAGCGGAATGAAAAGTAGGTAGATGATTATTTTGTTTTTGTGATAACAATTTATCGTAGCAAGCTGCGTGGTAAAATGAACCCACGAACACAGAAACAGTCAAGGGAAATAATGATAAGAGTAAGACAAGCGTGAACGAGAGTGCGAGCGAAAGAGTGATAGAGAGAGAAGAGTTTGGAAAAATATATACAGAGAGATGGAGAGGGCGGTAGAGAGAAAATAAAAATTGTAGATAATGTTTGTTTTTATTGCGATAAAAAAGAAATGTAAAAAGCGAGCGAGAGGGAGAGAGGAAGAGAGATAAGGGAGATAGAGAGAGAGAGAGAGAGAGAGAGAGAGGAATAAAAACTGTTAAAATGTGTGTGTTTTTCGGCATTTTCATGCACAAAAATACAATTTGTTACATGAAATTGTTTACGACTGGGTTTTATTCCAGGAAATTAGTAATAAACAGATGAAAGGCCGCCTCAACTTAGCTTCCTTCTCAGAGCTGGTTTAATAACTGAAGTTATGACGCTGTTAGCGTCTATTTATAGTCATGTGGAGTGGAACCTCCAGAATTTCCAAAAATGGAACACCTCGATTTCGGAACCTTCTACAGCTCTCGAAAAAAGAACATTGTTCTGTTCTATTTTTAGATCTCTCCAGAGATGCTTTAAAGAATCTTTTTATTTTCTGATTATAATGTAATATATAATATAAAATTTTTACTATAAAATACATTATACATATTTAATTTTATATAATATATTTTGTATTATGATATATTATAATACTAATTTAATATTATTATTTTATATTTTTATATATTTATTTTATTTTTTTATATTTTATATTATTATTCATGAAAGAAATAATAATTTCTCCACAAGGGAACATTGTCCCATGATATAAATCATTATATAAATTGTTCAAACCAGTTAAATTAATCTATCCTAACGATGAATCCAGAAGGATGGTGATTACATTAGCTAGTTCTTGTCAGAAGTGAAGAAGAGTATTCGAAAGTTGGAAAGGATCAAAAATAGAAGTAATAGACAAAAAAGTTTTATTTAATGAAATATGTCTAAGAGAAAAATACCGCCTATATCTATAATATAAAACTGAATGTCTGTGTGTTTGGTCACGAATAGGCTCCTATATGGTTGACTATTATAGAAAACTGATCACATATAATGATGGAAGATGTATCAAGACGCAGGAATGGGTATGTTTGATCGGGCATAATGATGGCCCATTAAAATTGTGGGGTCTGCGTACGCGCCTGCTCCACAAAGTATGGAAATAAAAAATAAAAAAAACGTTTACAAGTGTTTTTGATATAGATGTACATAATAATATTTTGATAAGTATGTTTTAACTTAAATAGGGATGGTATAATAAAATTGTGGGGTGTACGTTCGCGCCTGGCCTCCATAGAATGGTAATAGGCACACACTTTAATAAAGACTTTTCATATCTATCTGCGTAAGTATACTTTAATAATTATGTTTCAGTTTGAAGAAATATGGTATAATAAAATTATGGGGTGTTCGTTCACGCCTGACCTCCATAGAATAGAAATATGTCACAAAGTTTAACAAGGTTTTTAATATAGATCCACAGATTATTGTGATAAGTGTTTTAGTGTGAACAGGTATGGTATAATAAATTATGGGGTTTATCTATTTTATTTTTACTTTCATCATATTTTGCTTTGGGTTTGATACCCCCAAATTCGAAGCTATCTCTTTACAACCCTTCCTTTTCATAACCTATCATACTTTCATAAATCAGAGTCCATTTTCTGTAGGCTGTTTTTGAACCCAATCAATGACGGGTACTTTTGCTTGTATATATATATATATATATATATATATATATATATATATATATATATATATATATATATATACATGATAATTGCAACGTCTTTTAAGACGAGTGCCACTCCCTCAGACATTTAAAATCCATGAGCCCAAATGTCTGAGGGAGTATCTATACAAATATGATGTTACAGTCTTAGCTTTGTACGACAGCTAAGTCTCTCTCTCGGTTCCAAATGTTGAGATCCATCAACAAGCAAGAGCAAGATAGCCAGCAACAAATTAAACTGCAGACCAGCTTAATGCGGGTACTGGTCTTCCGCTTTATGGTTTTTTAAATCAGAGATTTGCTTCTCATAGAAAGGTTGCCCTCACCACGGCTTACGGGAGCCCTCTCTACCCCAATACACATATACACACACAAATATACACGGTGCTAGTTGGCCGTTGACCAAGAAACAGAGTTCATTCGCCCTTTGGAAGGTCTAGCCGCCCTTCTCACCAAACAAGTCTGGTGGGGGAACCAGTTTAGTCGCCGGTGACCCGACCATGAGGCAGGTAGTACTGGGTTACATGATACCAGTAGCATATGACATGACCTGGTACTTTTGCTAGTATATATATATATATATATATATATATATATATATATATACATACATACATACATACATACATACGTACATACATATATATATGTGTGTGTGTGTATGTGTGTATGTGTGTGTTTATCTTTTTAATATTAATATACATGAAACTATCGTGTGTACTTACGTGTACGTATGTATATACTCATAATTATATATATATATATATATATATATATATATATATATATATATTATATTATATTATATTTTGCAGATATTCCAGAACCAGATCTATGTAAGTATTACTTAATATTCAATCTGTATTTTATATAAACGAATAATAATAATAATAGCAATAATAATTATAATAATAATAATAATAATAATAATAATAATAATAATAATAATAATAATAATAATAATTATAATAATAATAATAATAGCAATAATAATAATAATAGCATAATAATAATAAAAATAATAATAATAATAATAATAATAATAATAATAAGAAGAAGAAGAATAAGAATAAGAATAATAATAAACAATAAACCCAATGATAAGTGAATGTTAGAAACTCTCAAAAAGTATATAAAATAGACCTGATTAAGTGAAGAAGGCAGTATACTGGGAATTATGCAAGCGTCAGTCGTACATACATTTACAGATGTAAAACACAAAGAAACACCACAGAGAATCATAAAGACTTAAAGTGTATAATTTTAAGTTACTCATCCCACGCAACCCTGCCTTCCACCCACTCCCCAATTTTTTTATGTCATCATAAACTGGCACCACACCAAATACTCGAGTAGAATCAAAGAGGATTAAAAGAGGAAAGAGAGAAAGCACTAACTAGACCGCCACTGGATGAATGCGGAGAGAACTTAGACCGTGGGGAGACTTATTGCCACCCAAATTCCAGTGAAGACTAATAGTCCCTACTAACGAGAAAGCAATGCTAAACGGCTATTGTGATAAAGAAGGTAATTTGCAAAGGTTATTGAAAAAGGTGGCGAGTATTAGAAACCTGGTATGACTTGTTGTCACTCAGATTTCTAGGAAATATCAGGTTGGTTTTAGAGAGAATTCTTCTATGATGGACTGTATGAAAACTCCTAATGAATAATAATAATAATAATAATAATAATAATAATAATAATAATAATAATAATAATAATAATAATAAATAAATAAATAAATAAGGATAAAAGAAAAAAATAAGTTTAAAAAACCAGCCCTGATGGCGGAAACGTTAAAATGAGTAACCACTTAGAAAAGTTGTCGGAAATGGCAAACTCAAAATCAAATTGTTTGCGAAAGCCTAAATCGTAAATTTGGCATACAAAAAACGGGTTCAAATGTTTAACTGAAGAACTGAAACAGCGTATAACAGGTAAAACGTTACAAAGTTAAGCCTTACAGAGTTAACCGTTACAAAATTAAAAACGTTACAAAGTAAAACGTTACGAAGTTAAAAAAAAAGTTACAAAATTTGACATAGCAGGATCGACAGAATAAACGGTTCAAGACTCACCAGAAACTTTTTCTCATATGAAGGAATTAGAAGCGAGAAAGATGTTTACCTGATGCTGATCAGTCTCGTGTATTCTGGAAAAGCATTTGAGAAAAGGAAGTAAAACATCAAGATGATGCTGAATGAATGGAAGATATTGAAAAGGAGTTGGTGTAAAAGCTTTCAAATTGGAACGTGCTTGGATCTGACGGTCCAAGGATATTGGTGTGAAATCCTTCCAGCACTTCTTGCAACAATTCTAAATAAGTTTGATGATAGGTAACTTCCCTGAGTGACTGATACAGAGCACTATAGTTTTGATCATGAAAGATAAGATACAAGGGGATGAAATGACAAACGTTAGACCAATTACTTGCCTTTCAGTTATATGAAAACTTTTCATATATTGTCTAAAAATACCCAAGGTCATTTGGATCAAAACAATTTGCTGTCGGAGGAAGAGAAAGGCCACCAAAAAAGATCATGAGGCACCAAAGATCAATTTCTGATTGATAAAATGATCCCAAGAAACTGTAAACGAAAATCTAATCTACTATCATGGGCTGGGTAGATTATAAGAAGGCAATTGACATGAAGGCCCCATTCATAGGGCACCATGCCTTTTATTAACCTACCCAGTCCATCATTGTCGGAATTTCTTGAATATCCCCAACATCCAAACATCTGTGAGGAATAGCAAAAAAAAAATTTAAAAACTAATTTAACTTTAGGAAATGTTGTATTAGACAAAGTTGAAATAAAGAGAGGTACTTTCCAGAGCGATAATCTTTCGCCTTTACTTTTTGTTATCAGTTTGATCCCGTTGACATTTCTTTTGTGGAATGTTAAAGCAGAATATGAACTTGGAAAAAGATTTCCAACAGTCAATCATCTACTATTCATGAATGAACTTACAAACTTTGCAAAGCATGAGAACAAGCTTGGTATGCTAATAAATACGATCAGAGTGTTTAGTAATGAAATAAGGATAGAATTTGGCATCAAATGTGCTTTTCTTGTGATCAAAAGAGGAAAGCTAAGATGGCCTTGTATATCAAACAACAGATCTGATAAAGAAGGTTGACAGCGACAGAGGCCACAACTAGTTGGGGATTCCGGAAGCCGATAAGATTAAGAACATGAAAATTAAAGACCATGTCAAAACCGAGTACAATGGAAGATTAAGAGTAACTTTTTAATAGCAGCTCCACAATCGGAATACAGTCGAGTAGTAGGTATTATTCGATATAATACTGATATACTCGACTGGAATGCAAATGAATGAAAATGTTTGAATGCAAAAACACGTAAAATGCTTACAGTTAATTGAGATGTTGATGATAAAAATTTATATCGATTGTATTAACCTAAAAACGGCTTAGTTGGTATTAAAGATGTAGCAAATATAAAGGAAATCTGAATAAATTTATTTCTTAAATTAATAAAACTTTTCTTCAGGAAGTGAAAAGGGAAAAGATACTAAGACTTAGGATAAAGATGAGAAAGAGGAAGAATTATTTAAAAATAAACTACACATCCTATAAGAATACGAAATTTGGAGATAATGATTGCTGGAATTGGTTGGTTAGGATTTTCTTAAAAGATCTGTTGAAAGCATTTTAATGGCAGCTGAGAAACAAACTACTCGCATAGGTTAATCAAACTCTACATTGACAAAACTCAACGAAATTTTGTAATGAAAGGAAAAACATTAGCGCATATCAGAATGTTGACCATCATTATAAAAAATGTCGCCCGGGACCTACACTGGAAACTGTATGCATCAAACTATTATGAAAAGTGGAATGACCATCAATAAGAAGTGGTACAACAATATCAAACTTCTTCAAACTGATAACATCCTTGAACATTCCAAACCTGACATACTCTTTCTAAACAAAGACAAGAGAACTCGCTCAATCATTGATATAGCTTGTCCTTTCGATACCAGAATGCAAGAAAAAGAGTATGAAAAGTAAATATCAAGATCTGAAATGGAAATTAGTTAGACTATGAAAATGTAAAGAATCCAACGTGATTCCCATTGTAATTGTAACACTTGTGACCATGACAAAAAGTCAACATAAATGGCTTAATCAAATTGACGAGACGATTTCTTTTCCAATTCTGTAAAAGGTTTACTTGTTAGGCACATAAAAAAATGTTAAGATAAAACTTGAATATCTAAAATCGAAGGAATTGACCTGCTATTCAAGAAATATAATCCAATTAAAAACATAAATTCAGACTACTATTCGAATATTAATAATAATTACGATAATAATAATAATAACACTAATTATAATAATAACGATAATAATAACAATAATTATAATAATAAACAATAGCGATGATTATAATAATAAAAATAATAATTATGATAATAATATTAACAATAACAATAACAATAATACTAATAATAGCAATAATAATAATAAACATTACAATAATTATAATAATAATAACAATAATAATTACAATAACAATAATTATAATAATAACAATAATAATAACAATAAAAATTAATAGAAATCTATTAAAAAAGACTCAACCGAACGTTCTAGTCCATTCATCTGTTGTACAAAAGAACCTGGATATTTTGTAGAGAAGATTAGAAAACTAATAACCATATATACCTCAGTACACTTCAAGAATTATACTGACCGACTTCACCTGAAAACGAGAAAAGAGGGAAGAGAACTGGTAAGCATAAAAGACTGTGGATGATATAAGAATTAAAAAAATACATGACCGAAAACATAGAGAGGCTAATCACTTCACCACATGTGATGCACGAGAGTATCAAATCACACGACCCGAACGTCTCAATGCCTGAGCCAGTTACATCCAAGTTAATCACATCTGGTTGGTGACTCATGGTGTAAAAGTTTATAAAATAATATATGTTTATAACGAAGAGATTTATTCTTCATCATAAGTAAAGTTAATTACAATTAAAAGTTCATCCGACTACAAAAGTCGACGAGATCGGAATTTTATTTGGCTGAGTAGAAAACGAATTAACACCGCAAAAATTTAGTATTTATAAAGTGTGTCATGCGACCGCATCAAGCAGTGTACTTGTTTCAACCAGGAGAGTAGGAAACAAAATGGTATAGGTGCTGTAAGAAGTAATCCGGCAATTTGTATTAAAACATCGTAGCTTTCTGATTGGTTGGAAGTGGTCTATCTACATCAATATAGCAGTGCATTAAATGGTTAGAATGAGGAACTGCTACAAGTTCTCAGACAATTACATAAACTAATGAAACATTGCATTTATTTTTTATTTGTTTAACTTACTTGTTAACGCACTGTTCTAATATTTCTAGCCAAATACTACGTGGGATGCTTCAAAGACGAGAGGAATCGAAAATTGGCTGTAGAAAAAGGCAATGTAAACAGCGTTAGTGAATGTGTTGACAAATGCAGAAGATCACACTTTCTTTACGCGGGAGTGCAGGTGAGTTGATTTATTATATACTAGCGGGAAGAGCCGGCGTTGCTCAGGGATATAATTAAAATCACTGCTATATACTTTTTCATCAAACTCATAACAACACATTTCTTTGGTTTTACGATCCCTTCCTGTCCGTTAATATAGTTGATATTTCATTAACAATGGGTTTAGAAATGTGAAGTTTTAAGTGGATCTTGTTTATATGGGTCACTTAGTACACATAAATATTCGATGTATAGAAAGTAACACGAAAATTGAAGATTACTTCGATTGTCTTCCCCAGAAAACATCACACAAATAATTTGTCAGAAAACTAAGATATATTTGAAGTTTTAAAATAATTTCCCTCATAGACACTTTAAGTTAGGACACGACTTCCATTATTTCTACTGAAAATTTTATACATCTGTCTTTAATTTCTGTTGTGACTATCTGTGTTACCTATGAATAAACTGATCCATACACAATAAATACCGGAAGACAAGACCGGATCAACATGTTGTTATTCTAGTCGACAAACAATATGTTGATCCGGTGGATCAACATATTGTTTGTCGACTAGTTTCATGTAGATCTCCAACATTTCATTCTAAAGAATACACACAGATATTACACAAACACCCATACACACATACATTGAGTTTATACAGTGAGATTAATCACATTCATATAAGATAAATGTCAATTGTCATTTGAATCTTCTGCTCAATGTCAAATCGCCTAGGCACCAAATCCAGTAAAAGGATGATATAAGTTTTGTTGTGTCTGTATCAATAACAACACGAACGCAGAAAGTAAAGGTAAAACAAATATATTAAGACGAAAAGATAATACATATTTACAAAGGTGCAGTTGTACTGCAGTTGGAAGATTGTCCGGCAGAGGGCGTGTTAAAGTCTTTCATGGAGCAACCGACACATGCGTCTTGCCTATCCGGCGTTCGAACACAGCTCCCCGGTCTTGCTGACTTGATACCTTTATCTATATCTTTTCACCCACGTATGCTAATTAGTGGGCGTCTCCACAACACCCCCTCCCAAGATTTGAAGTCGTATAGATTTCAATATATTTTCCTTTTGGGGTTCATTACCATTGGGTCTATAGCCTTTCTTTTCCTTCCCGATCTCCTCGGTTCGGACATGGTCTGTGGTGGTTCAATATTAAACGTTTTGTATACTATATCAATTGGATCTTATTGTTCCTCAGGTTTGTCCTGTTCGTTGTCCTTCCTATGACGTTTTCTCAATTGATTTTGGTGTCTTTTGTGTATCCCTTTTGGACCTTTTATCATGTAGACCAAGTCACCGATACGTTTATCTACCGTACCCGACTCCCAATATGACATATTATTTTTAAAACATTTAAAATATACATGATCACCAGATTTAAACCGTTTACGTGATGTGTGTGTCGTTTTATATATGACTGCTTGCTTTGGTATTAATTTATCAAATGGTGATTTTATTTTTCTCGCAAACATTAATTCTGCTGGCGATAATTTCGACGGTGTATTTGGGTTCTCAGTTATCCTGGAACTGTTCTCAGTTATCCAGGAACTGCTGTAATGCTTTATCCGTCGGTGTCCCTATCGATTTTCGAAGGGCACGCTTTATCGTATCTACGAACCTTTCCGCTAATCCATTTGATCTACGATGGAACGGTGGTGTAGTTATATGGTTTACCTGAAACGATTCACAAGAATCCTTGAAAATACTTGAAATAAATTGTGTTCCGTTATCTGTGACTACAATGTCTGGTACCCCAAAACGTGCAAATATTTGATGCAGAAAACTTATTGTGTTATCTGTCGTTGGGTTTTTTACCCGCTTTACTTCCGGCCATCTGGAAAAACTATCTACTATGATTAGGTAGTATTGTCCCTCGATCGGTGCAGCAAAGTCTAGATGAATGCGTGACCATGGATGGTCAGTTTTTTTCCAAGGTTTATGAACTATCGGTGGTGCCTTAGCGGCTAATGCACAACCTTTACATTTGTTTACTGTTAAGGCAATATCCACATCCATATTACACCAGTAAACATAACTCCTCATAAGTGTCTTCATCCTATTCATACCCGGGTGTCCTGTATGAAAATCACGTAAGATTTTTTTTCTGCAAGGTTTTCGGTACAACCATTCTTTCACTATATAATAATACCTCATTGCATAAGGAAAATATACTTTGCGTTTTTCCGTCATATTCCCTTAATTTTTTCTTTATGTCTTTGATGACGTCGTCATTTTCAGCCTCCCTTTTTATATCGGTAAGCGTAACTGGTAATTCTCTTATTATATTCGTCACCATGTTTTTTCCTCATAATTGAAACGTATAGCTGCAATTACTGACTCTTCAAAGGTTTCATCCCTTTTCGGTATAAGCCTTGACAATCCATCCGCATGACTTATTTTTCCCGGACGTAGATGTTTTATTTGAAAATCATAATTTAGTAAGACCGTACCCCAACGGAGTAACCGATTTGCCATATATACTGGTAAGCCCTTTTTTGAGCCGAAAATAGTCACTAGGGGCTTGTGGTCTGTTTCCAGTGTAAAATGTCTTCCGTACAGATAACGGTGGAATTTCGTCACCAGGAAAATAATGCTTAAGCTTCCTTTTCTATTTGGGAGTAAGCCTTCTCTGACGGAATTAGGGTCCTTGAAGCGTGCGCTATAGGTTTCTTCGTTCCATCTGGCATGATATGCTGTATACATCCTCCTATACCATACGAGCTTGCGTCACTCGCAACACTTATTTGTAATTTTGGGTCGTAATAAGCTAAGGATAAATCTGACGTCAAAGTCTTTTTAATTTCTTCAAATGAGTCTTGACATTCTTTTGTCCATATCTATGGTGTTTCTTTCTTTAATAATTCGTTCAGCGGAGCTCTTAGGTCGTGCATGCCTTTAATAAATACTTGGTAGTAGTTCGCGAGGCCTAAGAAGCTCTCTAAAATCGTCACGTTATGTGGTGCTGGCATGTTCTTAATTGCTATCGCTCTTTCTGGATAAGGGCGTCGACCATCTTTACTTATTATTTTTCCTAAATACTTGATTTCGTCTAGACAAAACTCACATTTGTTTTCTTTCACCTTGAATTCGTACTCGTTTATTCTTGTGAACACTTGTTTTAAATGCTCTATATGTTCACCTATGGACGCGCTCCTTATGATTATGTCATTCCAAGCACAATCTAAACCGTTCAACATTGTGTCCATCGCTTGCTGGAATATCGCCGGCGCGACTTTTATCCCAAACGGTAATCGGTTATACTTGAATAACCCTTTGTGTATGTTAATGCATAAAATCTTTGAGCATTTTTCTTCTATCGGAATTTGCAAGTAGGCGTCGGACAAATCTACTTTTGAAAAAAGTTTCCCACCATTTAGTTTGGCAAAAATCTCTTCCGGGCTTGGTAAAGGGTGATCTTGTAGCATATTATTTAACCCGGTTGAAAAATCTCCGCAGACTCGAATTTGTTCCAATTTCTTCTTTACGTACACCGTAGGCGCTGGCCAAACGCTAGTTTCGATTTTCGACAAAATGCCCGTTCTTCAAGTCTGTCTAATTCGCTATCTATTTTGTCTACTCCGGCGAACGGCACGTTCCGTTTTTTTCTTAAATACTGGTGTTGCATCCTTTTTTAGCTCGAACGAAGCTTTAAATTTATTACATCTTCCCTGTCCCATATTAAATATTTCTGGGAATTCGTTCTTTAGTTCATTTTTAATATTTTCCGACGTTGTGGTGCAGCTGGTTATTTTTTTACAAAAAGCTTTCATCGGTTTATCCCAAAGGTTGAATTTTTCAATAAAATCTGTTCCCAATAAATTCTCACTTTCTTTAATGACGAAGATTTTCAATTTCTTCGTCGTGCCATTTAAATTAATGGGCAGGCCGACTTCTCCTTCGAATTTGATTCACCGTTCTAGCACCCTTACTTGACGTTTTCAGAGTCGGTTTATCCAGTTTTTTCCAAGTGCTAACGTTTATTACCGACAAATCTGCTCCAGAATCAAGTTGAAATTTTATTTGTTTGCCGAAAATATTAACCAACACATATTTTCGTAAATTGTCTTTCTCTTTGTCGTTTGTTCTCATTTGGTGTACTCTATATTTTGTTCTGCAACAAATACTCTTATGTCCGACTTTGTCGCAATTGAAGCAGCTGATATTTTTGTAAGGACATTCCTTTCCCCAATGTTTTTCATCACATCTTCCGCAATTATTACTTGGTCCCGATTTTCTATAGTTCCTTTGTCTTGAATCGTAATTTTGTTTTCTGTAATTAGAGTTTAAATATTTATAACTCGCGTAATCTTTTAGATTTTTGACGAGTCTCCCCCTTTCTTTGCCCTGCGTTTCTGCCAGATTTTTTAAGCTTCCTTCTTCTTCTATATCTCTGGAGTCTTTTTTTAGTGATACTGCCCTTTGACAATCTTCTGCTAACTTTTGCAGTGTCAGACCTTGTTCTGTCTCTAATTTTGAGAGAACGCGTCTTCGAATCTCTGATTTTTTTTTAGAAACTAGCCCCTTGTACAAAAATGAAACATTTGAAGTCGTCCACCGTAAGTTCCGATAATTTAAAATTGTCGCAGTGTTTATTCACTACTGACGCATATGTCAGGTAGTCCTGCTCCTCCGTTTTCTTAAGGTTCATAAACGACCATCTCTTGTGAAAAAGAGACATGTTCGGTCCAAATAACTCCTTAAGAAGTTTTACGGTCTCAGCGAAGTCTAACTGATTCGTTCTCCTTGGCAATATGAAATCAACAAATTTGCAATGTTCACTGGTACCAAGCTTTCGAAGTAATAAACTTACTTTCTTTGCGTTTGACCAGCGTTCGCAATCTGTTTCGAAAATATCTTCATACCTCTTAACGTATGCCTCAAAAGTTTTATCCTCTTCTGATAGGTACGTGAATACATCTATGCTATTCACAATGGAAAAAGTCGTATTGCTTTCCTGTGCAGAATTAGTCGTTAATCTTTCCAACAAATCTTTTTGACCAAGTTGAATTTGCTCTATACATTTAAGAAGCCGTTCATTCTGTCTTTCGTCTTTTTCTTGTTGTCCTTTTTTCTGTAATTCGTCTCTTTCTTGTAGTTCTTTTTTCTGTAATTTCTCTTTCTTGTTGACGCCTTCTCTTGACGCCTTCTCTGTACTTCGTCTCTTTATTGTTGACGCATTTGCATTTCGGCGAATAACTTGATAAGATTCTCCATTTTGTTTTTCAAATTAGTAAATCAGTCACTTTTACAATTTCCTTTCTTTAATAACTACGAACAATCGATTCTTTTTGTTACGTTATTAATTATGTACAAGAAAGAAAAACAAATCTCTTCTTAGTACACTGAGAAAAAATCACTTTTTCTTTCAAAACAGTCTACCTAATAAGTTCACGGTATCCTAGCGAAACACCTTTTTTGTGTGCACTTTGCAGAAAAGGTTACTGCAACTTCCAAGTGTTTTTTTCTCGTAGGCACTTTGAAATAAAATGCTTGGTGTTTTATTTATTTATATTATTTATTTTTTTTCAAGTGTCCCGGGTTTTGAATTTCCTTTTCAAGTAGTCACAAAAAAAAATCTTGGTGACAATTTCGTAGTTGCTGCGTTTTAAACATTGAATTCCCGAGTGAATTTTTTTTCAATCTTTGACGAGTAAGTATTTCCCGAATACCACTGTTGAGTTTGATAGTGTATTTTCTCACGCGTAAATCTTTTTTCGAAATCCCGTCGCCACTGTTGTGTCTGTATCAAAACAACACGAACGCAGAAAGTAAAGGTAAAACAAATATATTAAGACGAAAAAATAATACATATTTACAAAGGTGCAGTTGTACTGCAGTTGGAAGATTGTCCGGCACATGCGTCTTGCCTATCCGGCGTTTGAACACAGCTCCCCGGTCTTGCTGACTTGATACCTTTATCTATATCTTTCACCCACGTATGCTAATTAGTGGGCGTCTCCACAACAAGTTTTATATATCCTACATGTGTAGAATTAAATATATTTTTTTTTACTTTTGGCAGGTGAGTAAATTTACATTAATTCTTCATTCACATTCCGACCAGCAAATATTATTAACTTTAACTTTGAGAAAATCATAAAAATTATACTTGGGAAAACTTTCCGGTGTTCCAAATAATGAATTATTTTATGGAAAGTCGTATTAGTGGTTTAACACATCATTCACTAGGTAACGTGTTTTACATATAGATATTATATAATAATGTTATTCTTTATATGGTACTCACCTTGAAATTGAATCTGTCCATATCTGAGCTCAATCAGATTATTAGCTTACAAATGACAGTTATTTAAGTGAAGCTAACTATTTCAATTTTTTTAAACAATTAAAAATTTGAAGTTCGTGTGCATTGCATTCTGATGGTAAAATGTTGTTTAAAAAAAACAATGACATGATATAAGTATTATTCGGGCACTGTTCCATCACAAATTGTGGCTAAGGGTTGTATGTTTACTTAAATCGCAGTCGTACAGACATCACTAATGCTCCGATCTTCTAAATTTGGCAGTTATTCCGGAAAAGACCAAAGTCAGAAAACTGATGTGGACAGATAAATCGAAACTATCAAACTAAAGATGTCAAAATGTAGTTTATTTACAATTTTGCATACTGAGAACGCTGTATTCAAAGCGGGTGTTGCGTTTGCTCATATTCGATCAAAAACAACGTATCGACCATTCAGAGCGTTGTTTGCAATTGTTTCATGCAACTTAAATGGGGGGTTTGCATCAACATGTGACAATGAATGAAATATGGATCACTTTACTCCAGAATCGAATCAGCTAAATTGACAGCAGCAAGCAAAACTCGCCCATAACGACCAAAGATGCGAACATCATCAGGCAAGATTTGGGGATGAAAACAATATTTTGGTTATCGACTCCAGTAATACAAAGACATAATTCTAAATAGCGAACGTAATATAAAACTTATTGGAAGAAAAGATTTAGCCAAAAATAAAGAACAAAAAGTGCTTTTTCAATGAAACAATAACATGCGTCCTGTTTAACACAACGATGGCAACGCTGCATGGATTGGACTTCGAATTGCTTCCGTATCCACTCATTTCTCTAAATCTGGCACTCAATTACGACTGGATGTTAGTAAACCCAAAACAAAATGTAACAGTAAAACAGATTTTGTTCCAATGAAGAAAGCGTATCGAAAACCAGAGTGCATTTCGAGGCCAAAACAAATCATTTCACAAAAGCAATCAACAACTTGTTAGTAAACCATTAAACTCAGTGTATAACTCTAAAAAACGAGGCAAAATGTTGATTTATAAAAGTAGAACCTGAAAATCTTACTTTATTACTTATTATTACGGGACTTATTGATTGATTAGGGTTATTGATGAGTCATCGTGCACAAAGTTGTATTAATTTTTTTTTTGTGAAAAATAAAAGTAAAAATATTTTCATATTTCAGTTCGGGAAACAATGTTTCTGTAGCAATCAGTATAACAGGTCGCCACATGTGAATAATTGCAATATGCCATGTGAAACTGGCGTTCATATGTGTGGAGGAACATGGGCCAACTCCATTTACCACACTGGTAAGTTTATAATATAAATGCTTTTTGTGAAAAATATACTAGAGCTTATGAATCATCATCATCATCATCATCATCATCATCATCATCATCATCATCATGCCTGTTTTACATAATATACAAACATTGAATGATTCTCCTCCTAAGACATTGCACTGTCGTTAAATGATATCACAGCTGCTTAGCATAATGCAACAAATGGACTATCGTAAAAGTGGCGGTCGATGATTAAATAAATATATATTATATAAATATATATTATATAAATATATATCATATAAATATATAGCATATGAATATATTGTTGCTATCATTGACGAACAGCAATGCCGTGTGTAAGAACACAAGAACTGTGATATAACGAAACAGATGAGTGAATAAACGTTTTAAAAGAATTTAATAAATCGGTTAAAACAGTTAAAATATAAGTTAGTTTATGTAAATTGTTTTAAACTTTTCTCGCTCCTAAAAATTAATGATTTTTAAACGGGTTAAACCGATTTAGTAAATTATTTATTTTAAAGATTTTTATTCGCATCCCATCAGCGCTTAAGTTTCCATTTGGCTCTTTCACACTTATCATATATTTTGTTTGCTACGATTTATCCTCGTCAGCATAACATTTTAGAGTAAAGTTTGGGCTTTTTATTTAAAACTATTTGTACATTGTGTACTTCGAACACACACACATACACACATACACATACACATACACACACATATATACATATATATTTGTGCATATATATATATATATATTTCTGTAGAACTATATTTTCTTATTTAAGAAACTCAATGTAATTACAAAGCAATATAGTGAATAAATGACAAAAAGTTATATTCCAAAATTCAGTATGTTGACCATCTTATAATTTATTCGTTTAATTCAGTTGACTTATAAAATTTTTGGCAGTATCTGTTTCGTAACGCAAAATCAATCACTTAATTCGCATATCAATTAGTGAATCTATTATGCCCTTAACTTATCAGAAGAAATAGCAACAATCAATCCGAACTGAAATGTGATTTGACATAATTAAAATCCGAAAATTGAAAGATAAGCTGCAAATACCTTCTCATTTTTCCATTACGCCATATCGAATTTTTATCAAACAAAGTCATTAAACCCAACTATTCGAACCAACAGTTTTAATTAATTTATGAATCATCTCTCAAAATGTTCTATTTACTAATGTTGGTTCGAATAGTTGGGTTTAATGAATTTGTTTGATAAAAATTCAATATTGTGTAATAGAAAAATGAGAAGGTATTTGCAGCTTATCTTTCAATTTTCGGATTTTAATCATGTCAAATCACATTTCAGTTCCTTTTGACGGATTGATTGTTGCTATTTCTTCCGATGAGTTAAAGGCATAATAGATTCACTGATTGATATAAGAATTAAGTGATTGATTTTTCGCTACGAAACAGATACTGTCAAGAATTGTATAAGTCAACTGAATTAAAGAAATAAATTATAAGATGGTAACCTCATGAATTTTAGAATATAACTTTTTGTCATTTATTCTATATATATATATATATATATATATATATATATATATATATATATATATATATTTCTCTGGAAATATATATATTTGACCTTTTTTATATACTAATCCTTAACTTATGAAGGCCAAAACAGAGTATATAACAAACAAATTACAAAGTCTATATTCTAAATTTCATAATGTAAACCATCTTATCATTTATTCCTTTATATATATATATATATATATATATATATATATATATATATATATATATACGCACATTAACTTGTTGGACTTTTAAATACGTACACCACAACTAGTATTATATCTGGCACATTGATATTTGATTATGCTTTAAAGTGTTCTAGTTAGAAAGCTTATTAGTACGGCGAGAGCATTCACTCACATAATCCGAGCCAGATACATCGCTAAAGCTTAAAAATGACTGATCTCTTTCATACTGAGTTACAACTTATTTAGTATTTCCTTTTTTGATGAGGTATTTTTAATTTTTTTAGTATTTTCCTTTTTTCTTTTCTTTTAGTATTTTCCTATTTTTTTTTTAGCATTTTCCATTTTTTGAGCATTTTTCTTTTTTTGAATATTTTTTTTAGTTTTTCTTTTCTTTTTGAGAATTTTTCTTTTTTTTTTTGAGTATTTTTCATTTTTTTGAGAATTGTTTTTTGAGTATTTTCATTTTTACATGTGCCCTACACATAAGAATGATTAAGTTTTAATTTTCCTTCGAATCTGATTATTTGTGAGATAATTATTGAAGTAGCCAACGAATAAGTATTTCAAAGCCAGAACTGATGTTGAATCTAGATCATTGGGACCATTAGGAAAATATCAAAATATCAGCCAATTTAGGCGCTTTGTCTTCACTTAATAATTATTGAAATAAATGATATTTTTGTTTGTCTAAATATTAAATAAATTCTGAATCATCTGAAATTAAGGATTCTGAAATAAATTTGATAAAAGTATATTTCTGTATTCTCTTGATTATTTCGATTACCTTTGTCATCTTGGATTTTATTCCCACAACGTTTCGGTTGATGTAATTCGAAACCTTTTTTAGTAGCATTTCGCTGAGAATCAAAACTGACTTTCAAACTGTACCATTTATTGAATCGATAAGACACTTTTCTCTTGGACTGGAAGCAGTTATAAGAACATTATTATTATTAGTTAGTATTACTTGGAGTGAAGATTGAACCCTCAACACTCAGAAGGCTATAAATTAAAATTGATCACAATTTGATTTAAATTAAAATAAGAAACACATAGAGGTGGAAAACATGGATTTAAATTGCCGTTGATGATGTTGTACGCCAGAATCAAGTCTTCTCACACTCCTCGCTTACTTCAAAAATAGTTCAGAGCAATCAAAAGTATACCGTTACCTTATAATGTAGAGAAAACGCATCTTAATGAGATATGCTTGTTACAATAATGCTGCAAGTCGTGTACGTTGCATTAGTTTATTATACATTGTATTTTTTTCGAGAAATTAATATCTAAAAATGAATGAATATTGGGAGTAAGGTTCTGTTTTTTTTAGTTTTTTTATTCTTTAGTTCGTTTCTATGTAGAGAAGTCTTTAATCTTTACAAATTACCCGTTCTCTTCTTAGTCTATAGTGGTTACAATTTATACAAATGTTTTTCTCCTTATTGCTGGAATAATAAAACCTGTTACAATATTTTTGAGTGTTAATGGGGTAGTTATTTAAATGCTGCCCACCTCAGCATTATGTGGCACAAGGCCGGAAAGTGGGAACCCCGCAGGCTCCCCTAAAGGAGGGCACTCCTGCAATTTAAAAAAATGCCTGGGAAACCCGTCGGCATTCCCCGGTCGGGGCGCCTCAGGCAGCACGCAATAAACCTGCCCCACTGGAAAGCCTGGTGGCAAGGCCTGGGAGGGTGGACCTCCTAGGTATTACCCAGGCGGTGTACCTCAGTCCAACAGGTGCTGGGCCGGTTCCCGGCCCCTCACCTGTTGGGCTGAGTGTCAAGTGACGAATCCTTGACATGTACTACCCTGTCTCTCTGCAGTCGAAGCCGCTAGGAGACACATCCCATCACAAGAGTGTTGTAATGGGGTATGATCCCGCACAGTCGGAGATTCTATTTATAAACGATGCTGCTTGGAACTGACGAATCGAATTAATTCACGTTCTGCTACCAACCAATCAGAAACCAGAATTGCTCCATAAATATTAAACCTTTCTGTAGCAATTTCGCAAATGCTTTCTTCGTGTCAACACGAGAAGAATCTTTTACTGTGTGGAATCTAACTAGAGAACTGTCTACTGCGAACAAGTCACCTCCCAGGACTTGTGTAGAACAACGAACCATCGGAAACTGTTCTAAAACTAAACATGGCTTACACTTCTAAAAGTTATGGATCCAGCGTTCGTCTTTATTTCGATGGATCCGAATACAAATTCGAATTGTGGCAAGTGAAATTTTTAGGATATCTACAAATTCAAAAGCTACGCAAAGTACTTCAAACACAACCTGAAAACAGAAATGACCCCGACTTGATTGAAAAGAACACAACTGTCTTTGAGGAATTAATATAGTGTTTAGATGACCGAAGTCTATCACTGGTAATGAGAGAAGTCATGGACGATGGCTGCAACATATTGAGAGAGTATTTTTTATCGAAAGGAAAACCCAAAATGATTTCTTTATATACTGAACTGACCCCTCTAAAACGAATGGAAGCCGAAACTGTTACAGATTATATCATAAGAGCTGAAACAACTGCAAATTCTTTAAAAATGTCTGGTGAAGTTATTAGCGACAGTCTGTTAATTTCCATGGTCCTTAAAGGATTACCGAGTGATTTCAAGCCATTTACCACCATGATAACCCAGAAAGAAAAACCCATGACTTTTAGTCAATTCAAGGTGGCACTCAGAAATTACGAGGAAACTGAAAAAATGATTACAGAAATAACGAATTTATAAATATCATGAGACTTAAAAATGCACACAATAAAAGCACCAAAATTAAATTATACCCATGCCGAGTATAAACACCGCAACTTCGCCAAAAATAATTTTTCTCCTAAGAAAAGTACAAAAATTATTTGCTATAATTGTGGACGACCAATAGTTTCTAATGTAGATGCAGGAGTTTAAAGGGCAACTCCATTAAAATGTGGAGAGTTCAGTTAGCGAACATACATTCTTATTTTCATGTACGTTTAATGCTTCAACAAGCAATAATAATTTTTTGTCGACTGTGGTGCAACATCACATGTGATTACAAAGGAATCTGATTGTATCAATTTTGATCCCAACTTTAAGCCACAAAATCATTTTATAGAACTGGCTGACGGCAGTCGAGTAAACGATATTGTTTTGAAAAGAGGAGATGCTAAAATCTCGTTAAGGAACAATAAAGGTGAACTATGTTTCTGTATTCTAGAAAACGCTCTTCTAATCCAGAAATTTAAACAAAATATATTTTCTGTACAAGCTGCCATTAAACAACGTGCAAATATAAACTTTAGCCCGAATAAATCAAAACTGGTGTACCCGAATGGAACTGTATTCAACATCAAAGGAAATGGAAGACTTTATTATTTAAGTAGTGTAGTCCCATCAAAAACCGCCTGCCATGATTTACAGACATGCATAAAATTCTTGGGCACTGCAATATTCCTGATATCAAAAATTTGCTGACTGTAGTTGATGGAATGAAAATAAAAACATCAAAAATCTTTAACTGCGAATGTCTGTACGCAGAGAAAAAATGACAAATTATCAATACAAGATACCAGACAAGAAGGCCAAGAGAATTCTATAACTGGTGCATTGTGACTTGAACGGTCCCGTGGAACCGATGGCCAGAGAACATTACATATATGTGTTTAATTTCGTAGATGACCATTCAGGTTTAATAATGGTTTACTTTTCAAAGAACAAATCTGATACACTGCTAGCAACTAAAAATATTTAGCCGACATGGCTCCCTACGGTGAAGTAAAGTGTATTCGCTCTGACAATCGTACGAAATTCACTTTGAACTTTTACTAATTAACCATCGTATCAAGCATGAAAAATCGTCCCCTAGATCGCCACACCAAAACGGGACTGCGGAAAGAGCATGGCGGACAGTTTTTGAAATGGCAAGATGTCTACTCATTGAATCCAAACTACCCAAAAGCCTCTGGACGTACGCACTTATGGCGGCAGCCTATATACGAAACAGGTGCTTTAACAAAACACTATCTAAAACCCCATATGAAGTTTTCCGTGGTAGAAAACCAAATTTAAGCAGAATGCATGTATTTGGTTAAACTTGTTTCGCATATACAGATAAAAGAGTAAATTAAATATCAAAACCGATAGAGGTATATTTCTTGGATACGATAAAAACAGTCCAGCCAATTTAGTATTTTTCCAGAGAAAAATAAAATTTTAAAAAATCCGATGTGTAAAACTCACAGACACGTTTATTTTTAAAGACACCGCCATATGAAGAGGATAAAATTATATTTCCTCAAATTATCAAAACAAATGAAGACAATGAAGATGACGTGGGCAAGAGTATCCATGATGATGATGATGATGATGTTAAAATCGAAAGATACTCCAAAAGAAATAGAAAACGGCCCGATTTTTTTGTGGTCGACTATTGCTATTTCACGGAAAATACGCCAAAATCTTTAACGAAGCGATTAATTCAGAACATTGTGGAATGGAAAATAGCCATGAAAAAAGAAATAGATGCTTTAACCGAAAATGATACCTATACGGTAGTGCCTCTCCCAAAAGATAAACATGTTATTTCTACAAAATGGGTATTTACAAAAAGACAACAGCATCAGTCGTTGAACAGTACAAAGCTAGATTTGTTGCTCAAACATACTCTCAGATTTACGGTCTAGAATATTTTTCTACGTTTTCCCCGACCACAAACCTAACGACAATCAGAATTTTATTGCAAATTGCATCGCAATATGACCTAAACATCCATCAAATGGACGTAAAATGCTTATTTGAATACCCCAATAGACTGTGAAATTTATATTACCCCTCCAGAGGGATTCATAATGAAAAATAAAAATAACGTGTGGCGACTTAACAAGTCATTGTACGGTCTAAATCAGAGTGCTCAGTGTTGAAATACAGTATATCATGATTATATGATTAAACAACAATTTAAACAATGCGCTGCAGACTTCTGTTTATACAAAGACGATAAACTACTGATTTTGGTTTTATGAGTCAATGATACTTTAATCGCATCAAATTGTTACATAATGTTTACCGATGTTAAGAACAAATTAAGTAAAAGATTCAAAATGACCGATCTTGGCAAAATATCCTGTTTTTTTTTGGGGGGGGGGGGATAGAATTTACTCAAAGGGAAGGACTTATTACGATGAATCAATCGAGATACATTGACAAAATACTATTAAATTTTGGAATGGGAGAGTGCAAGAAACACTATACACCGTTCGAAAATGATATTAATAAAAATATACACACAGAATCTGAAATAATAGACGATAAATTATACCGAGAAATCATAGGAAGTCTTGTATACTTAATGACTGCGATGAGACCTGATATATGCTATACAGTAACAAAACTGTCACAAAAATTAACACGACCGACAATGAAGGATTTAAACAGAACTAAACAAGTCCTTCGTTATTTAAAAAGAACTAAATAACAGAATCAAACAATCCACTAAAATTAGAAGGATTTTCAGATTCAGATTAAGGAAACGACGAAGATCGCAAGAGTATATCTGGATATTGTTTCAGATTCAGAAAATGGGCCTATTATTTCATGGAAATCTAAAAAGCAACACATTGTATCTCTCTCTACGTGTGAAGTAGAATTTATCCCGATCAAACACACGACCCAGGAAGCACTCTACCTTAAAAATATCCTAAAGACTATTTTAGAGCCAGAATTAACTAAAAGCCCGTAGTAATTAATTGTAATAATCAAGCCAGTATAGTCTTAGCACAGAACACAATAATCAACCAAAGATCTAAGCATATAGATATAAAATACTATTTCATAAAAACGAGGCGAAAAAGGAATCCATTATTTTGAATTACATATCATCAGAACAAAATATCGCTGATGTATTCCCGAAACCCGCAAAATAATAAAGTTAAAGCGTTTTGTTTCAAAACTTGTTGGGGTATTCGACTGAATAATTTTTCACGGGCCTGTATGCATATAAATTTCTATACATTGGAAAAAAGCCCTGGGAAATACTGCATCCATTTTGTTTGTAATAACACTTTAACCTACTAATACGTAACTAATACTTTTACTGAAATAAAAAAAAACGTAAAAAAGTCACTTTTTTGTAAACATTTTCTTTGCAAATTTTCTTTTTGACAAATACTTTTTGCATGCTTATTTTAAGGCACACATAAACTACAATTTACTTTAATTTTTGTGTGCCCATTAGTTTTCTTTCCTATTTATCAAAAATGTCCTATTTTTTGCATTATTTTAATTAACAAATAAAAAAAAACTCTTTTTTTTTCGTTCTGCTACCAACCAATCAGAAACCAGAATTGCTCCATAAATATTAAACCTTTCTGTAGCAATTTCGCATATGTTTTCTTCGTGTCATCACGGGAAGAATCTTTTACTCTGTGGATTCTAACTCGAGAACTATATACTGCGAACCAGTCACCTCCCAGGACTTGTGTAGAACAACGAACCATCGGAAACTGTTCTAAAACTAAACATGGCTTACACTTCTAGAACATCAATTAAAAAGAAAAACAAATCTCTTTGGGTTGATTTTCTTCTCACACTAATTTACAGCAATTACACTTAGATGATCCTCCCGATACGCCTACCTTGTAGAGTGACGAAAGCCTCGGAACCCGCCTCTAATCACATACACTCGAATAGAAAATAGGAAAATGTTCACCAAAGTATCATGTGAACGGGTGATAACGATTTGATAAATCCAATCGAAAGTATTCGTGAAAATACGTAAGAACAAACTTTTGGGACCAACTTGACTGAAATGCTTAATCTACTCTTCGGAAAATTAAAAAAAATATATAAAAATGCAAAAAAAAAAAAAAAATAGCAACACAGTTAAACTTAACATTTCCTTAATTAAAATGTGTTGCTCTTAAAACATCCCACGCATGTTGTACTATCTCACTAGCTTGTTTGATCTTGTGAAAACTTGATGCTGTTATCAAAATTATGACGTCTGAATACGAACACAGAGGTCGAGGCTGAGAGGATAACATAACAAAATTATTAAATCAGATAATCATTCGTCTACTAGATAAACGTCTCTACTTATGGTGATTTAGTATACAATTAACACTTGACGAATCTCACTGGCTCTTTTAAAATGCTTTTTTAACTCATTCCTCCATCTTTACTTCTATTACTTCGCTCATTTTATGTCTACTTGCCCGACTTGAACTTAATTGAACTCCGGTAATGGGGTCGAAATTTGGAAAAAAAACCTATCCTTAACAGAAGAATGTCAGGGACATTTGTGTTTTTACATCCTGAAACAGTCAGAAGATGTGATGATGCCTACGATATCAGGATTTAAATTCATCTTGGGTAAATATTCAGACGGTATATAGATGTCTAATAGTTGAATCATGGATCTATTTCGGTTGTATTTACGCGTAAGATTTTTCACTTTTTCGAGTTGTGGTTCGGCATGACGTATATTTAGTGAGTCCTTGATTCTTTGGTCCAAAGTTAATTTAGTTTCCGATAAAATGCTTTGATCTGTTCTTATACTTCGCTAGAAGCAGCAAGGCGAGATGAAACTACACAATACCACATTCTGATTTTAATAACAACCACTGAATAATTCTTTATGTTTCAATGTTCTATTTGAATAAAGTTGATTCCTACTTTAGTAGTAATGTTGATGTTATTCGTGAAGATGCTCTTTTTTCTCATTCAATATTCAATTCTATTCCGTACAGTCTAAACAGTATCGACCAAATAACTGTCACCAATCGACCTACAATCAAGTAATGTTGTCATTAAAGATGTGATATATCCTAATTGTCTTTTTACATTGCTTGCTGCACTATTTTTGGGGGCCAATCAAATTGATTGATTTATTCTTGCTTTTCTTACAGACGCTGGGGAACATTTTGAAGGTAAATATATCAATTATCCATACAAATCTCATGTTCAATTAAGCAAGTTTTCAAAATTATTGAACTTATTAAAGATTTACAAAGTATGTTGATTTTTCTTTCAGAAGTATGTTAAAAAAGTATTCCTATAAATGGTGAGTCTTCCGATTAAGAATCGGATAAGAAATAAACTCGATTTTGATATGTGAGATTTTTTGGATTATTTGACTTATTCATACTGACTATTTCAATATAGTTTACTTATAACTCTTAGGAAATCCTTTGAGACACTTTATGTTTCGAAATGTTTAAGATGAGAATTAATAATTTCGAATATTTGGATCATTCATACAACTGTTTTGAACTTGATTACATTTTACACATAATATCAACTGATGTTATTCACGACCCTTTTATCTTTTTGAATTACTAGAATTTCAGCCCGACGTTGTCCGGGTGTTTGCATGTGTATATTAAGCAAAAAAAAAAAAAAAGAAAGAAAAAAACCGGTCAATTTTTTACACTTTGACCCCTATTATGACCCCTTTAATATTTATTGTTTTTAGCTCAAATCAAGTTATTAAGTTAGATCCATGTTCAAGGAACCTATATCTAAAATTTCAAGTGTTTAGACACAAAATTGTCGGAGGAGTTTGGTAGAGTTCTCAAAGGTCAAATCGTTGAAGTTTGATCCATTAACAACGAAATTTCTGGCCGAAAGCCGATTACAAAGATTTTCCCAAATCTCAGTACTCTGTATATCAAATTTCGTGTCTGTAGACTGAATAACAGCGTTATTGCGTAGGAAAATGTACACAGACACCCACATAGACAGGTTCACTTATATATATATATATATATATATATATATATATATATATATATAGAACATTATGGTCAAATTAGACAATCTATACGGAATTTCGGACTGAAATTTTCTTATATGAAATACATACAAAAATTCACAATCACGCACACACACCTATATATAATGAAGGTTATGGACATAATATTTTAAACGTGATGGAAACGAAAAATGAAAACCAAAATTATTTATACATTAACTAATGTTTATCTTTATTTAAAATCTTTCAGTAGATTAAGAATACTTTTGTTATTTCTTCAAACCATTGAATAAATAACAAAAGTATTGTTGTTCTTCTACAGTTATAATGACTTTCTAGATACTATAACTTCATGTTTCGTCATAACAATATTTCGTCTATAATAAGATATATATAATATAGTTATTATTATTATTAGACGAATTTACCACTTGTGCGTATGTTACGTGAGTCCTTATTAGTACAGATACGAGTCTTAGTGAGAGTTTGTCTTATTACAGAGAGGGATGTTGAAAGACTCAGAGAGAGAGAGAGAGAGAGAGAGAGAGAGAGAGAGAGAGAGAGAGAGAGAGAGAAAGATTGTTCATTTTATTGTAAGATTGTTCATGTTATTACGATTCCTATATATTAAATGTTCATTCCTTAGATGTGTAGAAGAAGAAAGCTCTTAGAGTGAAGGGATAGTGTTCAGACACTCTTAGTGTAGATATGATGATGTCGAGACGTGTATGTAATGACATTTATTAACACAGATATATAATACAATTTTCACTTTACCTTTTTGTAAGAATCATAAGACTAGACGACGTTTTTATAAAACACATGATGGTTTATTTCGTCACGACCGGCCGTTGTTTCCATCATCAAGAATTCAAAGTTTCACATTTTTTCTTGAAGTGACGTCTCGCTTCCTAGACGACTGACTGTCTCTCTAACCGTCTTCTTTTACTCTAAAGTTTTTTCTCTATCACTAGAACTTTCTATTTTCCGTGACGTAATGCAAATGTTAAAACATGTGCCTTCTTTCACGTGTTCTGGACATACGTGTCCAAAACTTTTCCTATTTCTACAAAAGGAATTTTAACCTATACTCAGTAACCTATTTTTCCAATATGTTAAAAACATTATCTTATAAGGTGCATTCTTTTAATTTAAAATTTCATAACAAACTTGATAGTTCACATTCTTTTCTTGAAATATTTTATCTATATTCTAAAAAACGTTTGTTTTACATTTTTAAATTCTCACACGTAATCTATTTCTAAACCTAAATTACGAGGTTCGAATTTCGTCTATTGCTATTTCATTTTCATTTTAACTAAACTCTCTATTTTTATACTTACATGAAAAGGGGACAGCCCTTATCATGTAACAGAATAAGGTATGTCTTAAAATACCCTACGCACGACATATACATCTCTCTCTATATGTGTGTGTTGCAGATCAACATTATATCGGATGCTTCAAAGATGACAGGAGCCGCAAATTACCCAAATACGTAGGATCTCCTGGCGATATTATGGACTGTATCAAGAAATGCAGAAACGCAGGATATCTCTTTGCTGGGGCGCAGGTGAGTGGATTTTACAATTGTGCGCAAATGACGACAATCGAGTTTGTTTTTATGTAGATATAGATAGCATCTCATATATATATATATATATATATATATATATATATATATATATATATATATACTCCGATATATTCATAATATATAATTAAAAAATATTTACTAATGAGACAGTACTTCTTAAAGTTTAAAAAAACACACTCACAAGGTAAGTATTTATGAGATGGATAAATTGTGAGTTAATGATGGTGCACATTATAAATGGATTGAAAATGATGAATTGGGCGAAAGAATATTTGATTGCGTATGAAGATAATTTGTGATAATTATTTGTTGATATGAAATTTTAAAATGCTTGTGTTGGCGTAAGCAAGAAAACAATCACGTCGCAACATGTTCCAGAGATGGAGAGTCTTTAGAAAAGTCTGTTTGTGGAAATGCTATTTGCTGTTAGACACATGGAGTAAAAACAACACACTCTTTACAATTGTAGTAGGAAGACGAGTTCCTGATGTGAATATCTCATAAGATAAAGCAGAAACAGAATCTAGCAACGTCCTGTACTTTTTCTGAACTCTATCCGGCCATTGCAGATAAAATTTTAACCGAAAATTTTGTTTTTACTAAATACGATTAAAATTGCACTACTTCTATTTAACATTATAAAACGTCCGTTTCCCGCTTCCATTCATTTTAACATTTCCGTATCACCCCACCTATCCGCATGAATACAAAACTTCCTTTGTCTTCAGACATATAACCTATATTATTATCCACACAGTTTCGATGTTGGGACAAAAACTCCATATCCGACTCTCCGAGAAATTTTCAATCATAAAAACATAAAAACCAGGTAAAGATTGAAGTTTATTTGTATGAAATAAGGTTGCATTGAAAAAGTGCGAATTTATTTAACGATTCCTTAGATAAGATTTAATTACCTTGTACTTCTGCTACTACTACGACGACAGGTGTATACATAATACTTCACCATGAATCTGTATAATTATAAAAGTCTGTGGAACTTGCTTGCTTTCTTGCACCTTGTCTTCGACGATCAAGCGATTTCGTCTTTTAAAAAATAGATGACAGGAGAATTTATATATATATATATGTATATATATATATATATATATATATATATATATATATATATATATATATATATATTAATTAACCTGTCATATGTATACGTATGCATATATACATATAAATACACACCTATATATATATATATAAATATATTTACATATATATATATGTATATATATATATACATATATAAAAAAACTATATATAAATATATATACATATACATGTGTATATATGTATATATATGCATATATAAGTGTATATATAAAGTGTATGTATATCTATGCATATATGAATATATATATGCATGTATATGCATATATATATATAAATTATATATATATGCATATACATGCATATATATATAAATTATATATATATATATAATATATAACATTATAGCATAAATATAAATTATAGAAACCAAGCAGGTACACACGTATATATATATATATATATATATATATATATATATATATATATATATATATATATATATATATATATATATATATATAATGAACATTTAAAATTAAAATGTTTAAATTCAACGCTATTTCACGCGGTTAATGGTAGCCGAATGGATACGGTCTCCGCTAATCGAGCCAGAGATGTCTCGTGGTGCGGGGGTCGAATCGTTCGGCTGGTGTTAATCGTGGCACCCTGCACTGAAGAATCCCGAAAGGATGAAACATTAGTGTATGTAGTTATTTAATCATTATAATAAAAATATAATTATGACAGCCCCTTTAAGAAATTCATTTCTTATCGTTGAGCACTTTCAGTTGAATTAAAGTCGGTCAATTTAGCTCTTATGCATAGATCATCGTATAACGATTAGATCACTCTCTGACTGATGTAAATGAACATTTAAAATTAAAATGTTTAAATGCAACGCTATTTCACGCAGTTAATGGTAGCCGAATGGGTGCGGTCTCCGCTAATCGAGCCAGAGATGTCTCGTGGTGCGGGGTTCGAATCGTTCGGCTGGTTTTAATCGTGACACCCTGCACTGAAGAATCCCGAAAGGATGAAACACTAGTGTCTGTAGGTATTTAATTATTATAGCAAAATATATATATATATATATATATATATATATATTTTGTGTACAGAAAGTTGTTAGTTGAGACAGGTCATTGGTACCGTCGGTTTCAAGCCCGATAATAAGGCCCGTTTAAGGTATCCTTATCGAGCTCTCTTCAGCCAATATTCGTCTATCTTATAACCGGAAGTGTGAAGTATATATACCTCGCGAGTCCACGTTCAAATCTCGTTTTGTTTAATCCCCCCCTTATATATATATATATATATATATATATATATATGCGCGCATGGACGTGGCTTAGAGTTTAAGGAATGAGGGTAGAGAGTTGTATGCTTTGGTTTCGATTCTAGCTGATGGCACCCAAGTCATATAATAAAGAATTTTCTCTATAAAAATGAATACGTAATTTTCTCTATAAAAATAAATACGTAATTTGCATGAATTAATAAATCATATTTAAGTGTATCTTACAACCAGGCAACGCCGATCAGCCTGCTTGTAATCTGAGCTTGTTTGCACAGAAACAGCCAAATCACGATCTGTCCTTGTAAATACATCCCACCCGTTAGTAGTTCCATAAGAAACTGTTCCTGGTTCATCTTAGTCATCTTGTTGCAGAATTGTTAATTTACTAACTACCTATTATTACAAAGGAAAGACATCAATGAAAATGATGAATTACGGGTAAAGAAAATTAAAAAAAAACAACATTTTTTTGTATTCATTTTTTTTTCATTAATAGTGGCTTGCTTCCCACCAGGTTTGACAAATAGTAAGTAGGGTCATGAACAGAGCGTTTGTTCTATTGCAACCATCATCATCAATGGACATGAGGTAATCTCGTCTGCATCAGACAAAGCCAGACTCTTTACCAAGAATTTGCAGCTAATTCTACTCTATGCGACCAAGGCCGTCAACCTCCATTAATTCAGCCTGTATCAGAAAACACACTATGCAACATACAAATATCAGTGCATGATGTTGCCAAGCTAATCAAAAACCTTAATTCCACTCAACAACTGCCCCTGACAGCATTCCAAATAAAGTGCTGAAAAAGCTTCAAACAGAACTAGCGACAATACTTACAAAGCTGTTTAAGCGTTGTCTTAAGGAGAATTGCTTCCCAACACCCTGGAAAAACCTGACCAGTATGCCCTGTACTTAATAATTCTGGTAATCAGTTGTCTTCCTCTCAGATAAATTAAATTAATTAAAAATTAAATTAAATCAGACCAATTAGTCGCCATTACGTCATGAGTAAGTTGGTGGAATCTGTGTAAAGTCAATCACCTCAACAAAAATAACCTTCTTAGTGACATGCAATATGGTTACCGTTCTGCTAGATCTACAGCAGATGTGCTAACGGTTATATCTCATAGAATTAGTGAATCTCTTGACGGAGGCTTCCTTTCTAGGGCAATTACTCTTAACATATCAAAGGCCTTTGATAGGGTATGGCATAAAGGTCTACTTCATAAAATATCCATCTACTGTATAGTAGGAAATGTTTTATCAATTATTAAATCATTTCATAAGAGTAGTATTAATACTGGAGTCTCTCAGGGGTCTATCCTGAGGCTGACTCTCTTCCTGATCTACATCAATGATCTTCCAAATCACATCCTAAGATCATTCGTTGACATTTATGCTGACGACACTACCATATATGACAACACATCAAAGGTCATAAATGACCAAGTTTTCTCTTATCCTCTCTCTTTCTGATATTGAGCACAGGGTACAATGGGGAAGCGGTGGCTGGTTACTTTTAATGCATCTAAAACCAACCCCTTATCTTTATACCATCACCGGTCTGATCCCCATCTGGCATGAAATAAAATGAATGGCTCTCGTCTTGGGGAGGCTTCATGATTTGACAAGCTTAAGGGCTTGATCTTTACTCCTGATCTAAAATGGAACATATACATCAAATCCGTTGCCAAAGTCGCTGGAAAAATAGTAGGACCATTCTCCAGTAGACATTTAATTCCTGATGCAATTCTCTACCTATATAAAAGCCAGGTGCGGCAAATGATGGAGTATTGTTGGCACATTTGGGCAGGAGCTGCTAGAAGCAGCTTATTCTGCCTCGACAGAGTTCAAAAAAGACTTCGTAGCTTAGTGGAGGATGCCCTTTTCTCTTCCCTGCAACATTTTTCCCCACGGAAGAAGCGTTGCGAGCCTGTCTCTGCTTTATCGTTATTTTCGTGGAAAGTGCTCGTCTGAGCTTCAATCTTTGGTCCCCCTTCGCCAAACTTTCACGGAAACACTCGCCTAGTTAAAACCATTATCAATAATTTTCCACACTCTTCATCTGTACCTAAATCAAAACGTCAATTCCATGAACAAAGCTTCTTTCTTAGAACTGCACACCTGTAGAACTGTCTTCCGTTTGCCTGCTTTCCAGCTGACTACAATTTGATTATCGTCAAGTTCAACGTAACAAATTTTTGATGAACCGTCTCCCTTACAAAATTTCTACTACTTGTGATTACTACGCTATAATCCCATAGACTGATATATACTCATTAACCCTTATCCTCGAGTGGCATCCGGGCCTTGATAAGTGATAACTCCTATGTAAAAAAATAAAGCTGTGAATCGGCAATCTTCGAAACAGTCCAAATACAAATTTACTAAAATATATATTCAATTCAAATGGTTTATTGTAAATGCTTATTAACAACTAAATAAACTACTTGTCTCATTAACCAAGTGTGGAACTTTGTCCTCTATAATATTAGAAAAAACTTTGTCCTCTATAATATTAGAAAAAACTTTGTCCTCTATAATATTAGAAAAAACTTTGTCCTCTATAATATTATAAACACTTTATCCTCTATAATATAAGAAAAAACTTTGTCCTCTATAATATTAGAAAAAAACTTTGTCCTCTATAATATTAGAAAAAAACTTTGTCCTCTATAATATTAGAAAAAAAACTTGTCCTCTATAATATTAGAAAAAACTTTGTCCTCTATAATATTAGAAAAAACTTTGTCCTCTATAATATTAGAAAAAAACTTTGTCCTCTATAATATAAGAAAAAACTTTGTCCTCTATAATATTAGAAACAACTTTGTCCTCTATAATATTAGAAAAAAACTTTGTCCTCTATAATATTATAAACACTTTATCCTCTATAATATAAGAAAAAACTTTGTCCTCTATAATATTAGAAAAAAACTTTGTCCTCTATAATATTAGAAAAAATCTTTGTCCTCTATAATATTAGAAAAAAACTTTGTCCTCTATAATATTAGAAAAAAAAAACTTTGTCCTCTATAATATTAGAAAAAACCTTGTCCTCTATAATATTAGAAAAACTTTATAATATTAGAAAAAAAACGAGTGATAATGCTAGAACATTTGTCTAACATAAAAGAAAACATTCATGCTTTAGCAACTAAAATATGAGCGATAAACAAAAGGAAAATTCGAAAGTGAAAAGAGAAAAACAATAAAACAACTAATATTTCTCACAATTGTAAGTTCAATTAAAGCTCAGCTTACAATTCCTTTATTTTTCAAATTTCCGCTTTCACTTTGATTAGTTCTTGTTTCATTTCTTTCCGACTGTATTCTCTTACATGGCTACTTTCTTCTTTTTAACCCGTTTTTTTGGACGAAACGGCACTAAATTGTCTTCTGAAGCGTTACCACACACGTTGGAGCCTCAGTCGCAAAGAAGACAAAGAATAGAAAAAACTTTAACTCGCGTTTTTTGTTGTACCAACGACATTTATTTTCTCATTCTCCCACCTCTCCTGATTTCTCATTACGGTTGTGACGTCTCTCACGTAATCGTCTTCTCGAAATATTCTCTTTTGCTGTTTTAAAGTTTTCGTTTTCCTTTCCGTGACGTCATTTCGCTCACGGTTCAGTATTTCCTTCTGACCGCCCGCGCTGTTACACTTGTATAAAATAAAAATCTACCATTTTTCTGATAAACATCTAACATGTGATAAAGTTTTGATACAATTTGCCAGCTTACTTCATATATTATCATATAAGATTTCTTGCGTTTATCATCATTGTACTTATTGTTATTGCTAACAAGTGGCGCGTTGGATCATCCGTTAAGCTTGAGTTAGATTGTTTGCATTAGGAAAAATTGAGCTTGCCAAGTTAGTAATATTTTAAAAAAATAATTAAAATGAAAATGAAACTCATTCTATTTGCTTTGTCATCTTCTCGACGAGTTAAATAATAGTATTACTAGACACCGCCAAAAATGGCCGAAAAATCAAGTTGTTGTTGTTTTTTAAAACGAAATCACATTTATTAAAATTCATTATTTCTCAGTAACTTTTTTTTTCTTCAGAAAGATAGAACCCCGAATTTTATCATATAGAAAGCAGAATAATGTAAAACTTTTTCTACTATTTTTAATTAAATTTTAAATGTTAAAATTTCCCCAAAATTTAACAATTGACATTTTTTGTCTTGCACAAAAAACGTATATAAATAATCTTAAAAAAAGGTTTTTGGAAGAATTAATTTGTTTATTTTTTTTTGTCTAACTAAGATTTAGGGTGATTTTCTATGAGAATATGCAAAAATATAATATAATTACCGGTATTTCAAATAATTCCACTTATTCATATAGGCAACGAGTTACTTCGCATCGATTTGATACAATGTTTACATTTCTACTTGATAAAAAGCAAACTACGGAAGACCAAACAGGCCAAAAAACTTATTTTTCAGTGACGAACATTTCTATGTATTATTAACGTTGAGGCTGGCCAGTACCAGATGGGTGACCATTTTGATGAGTTTGGTTTTTAATGTGTATGTGTGTGGGGGTCAGGCTCCCCAAAATGGCGAAGGGGCAATTTAAAGCAGAATAAAAATTAAAATTGACCCAGTCTAGAAAGATTTCTCTTTCATCGAAGAAATTATTTCAGCGCGTTTGATCCACAGTAGTCGAAAGGCGGCAAACGTTATCAAACTGGATCGAAAAAATGATGATATTTTTAACACAAAGGGCACAATATTTATCGATTTTTTTGTATCGATTCTTCAAAGCATTCTCTGTTTAATGATGGCCATGCATTATTCGGCTCACTAAAAAAAAATGTTAATTTATTTATCAAAGATTTTAAAATGGCTTTTTTCGTATAAAAAACATTTTTTTGCTTAACTTAAATTAATTATTTTACTTAACATATTCACCGAATTTCACACTTCAAAACTCAAAAGCGGAATAATTAAACACAATCGAAGTTCTGATATTCAGACATCAAAATGAGGTATGCAAACAAGTTTTTTTAATCTATAATCCTGTCCCTTACAACAACACAATATGCTTTGTTCAGTTCCAGATGATTATTTTAAGCATATTTGGACCCCCCCCCCCGAAAAAAGGGGGTTGTAAGCAATATATATATAAATATCGTTTATGAAAAATAAGTACATAATTATAAAGATCATTCTTCTCTTAATAATCGCTGAAAATTTCGTATTGATTGGATAATTACCTGATTTTTGGTAGATTTTTAAAAAGAGGGCCCGTCAAAACGTACTTATCTGCCCTCTCCCCCAGTTTTGGCGGTGCCTAAGTATTACTTATGGTGATATTTTCCATTGTTAATAATGGACTTTCTATTATTTCTTGTTTGTATTACGTTAATAAACACAGAAAGAGAGTGAAAAGGAGACAGGGAGAGTTAGTCGGAGAGATCGGCAGAACACGATACAGTGAAAGAATTAATTGCAAATTACGGCGACTTCGAACAAATGAAATGGAAGATTTATCCAAATATAATTCAATCCGAAAAATGAAAAATATTTAAACATGTGCTTTGTGTGATTCATATATATCGTAAAAAGGCCTTAATAGAAAAATATTGATTAACTACTACTACTACTACTACTACTACTACTACTACTACTACTAATAATAATAATAATGATAATAGACTACGTTTGTTTTGGATAACAATTTTCTAAAATTGAAAATGCTAAAATAAATGATGTTCATTTTGTTTTCTACTAGAATGGCGATCAATGTTTTTGCGGCTTTGAATATGAGAATTCCCTTCCAGCTACCAACTGTAATAAGAAGTGTCGGAATCAAATGGACATTTGTGGTGGACACTGGGCAAACGCGATTTACAGCACAAGTTTGTTGCACTTTTCGTTTCAGTTGTAATTGTACACCAAAGAAATGAAGGAACCATAAAACTTATCTTATTTATAATTTCTAAATAATTTCGACGGTAATTGGTCAGGAATGTTGACCTTATATATATATATATATATATATATATATATATATATATATATATATATATATATATATATATATATATATATATATATATATATATATATATATATATATAAGGTCAACATTCCTGACCAATTAAATGGCCCGTCGAAATTATTTAGAAATTATAAATAAGATAAGTTTTATGGTTTATATATATATATATATATATATATATATATATATATATATATATATATATATATATATATATATATATATATATATATATTGTACTTTGATTCAATCGAAAAAGACGCTTTGAATTTGGGACCATATCAACAAGAATATCTTAAGTGGGGAGTTGTGTAACAAGATGGTTGTTCACATTATATTTAAATTTCTACATGTAAAAGAATTCAGTGAAACGGAAAATTCCAAAAGCAAGCAATCCGAGGAATATTATATTTTTGTCTTGTTTTGTTTTGCTTTTCTGTTTTCTTTTGTCTGTAATTGAATTTCGTCCCCCCCCTCCCAGACGAGCAATTTCTCGTAAGTAAATTTTTATAAGAAAAAAAGAAATCTGCTAATAATGATTATGGAAAATACATTTTTGAATTTAATGAAACTAGAATTTATCTTTAAACGGAATATATAAAGGGAATAACTTTATTTAAGTAAACTACTTAATATCTACAATTTCGTATATACTATAAATATGTCCATATTACTGTTTTATATCGAATTACTTATACCGAATATTCGTTAGCTTATACCTTATTTCCAGTTATACCTGTACTGAAATTTACTTTTATAGTTATATCTTTACTTAAATCTATAAATAGATGTGTAATCTTCCCCCTATTGATTCAAATATTCAGAGATCGTATATCTAATTTCTTAAAACAACAAGATATAAAAAAGCTGACTGGGAAGCAATCAGGGATCTGATCAGAGATGTCTCATGGAAAATATATTTTCCCTTCCTGCAGAATAGTTCGCAAATGAGACAACTAGATGATTCAAAACGGCAATTGAAGCACATGTTCCCAGGCGAAAATTCAAATGGTTTACTTCTACTTGTGCAGCTGCCATCGCTTTTATACGACATAAGCTCAGTACAAACATACAAAAGTTTATAGAAGCTATAAGTAATAGTAAGAAATAAATGGCGACAACTAAGACAAATTATACTGAAACAACCAGAAAATGCATTGAAGCACAGAAATTAGGAACTCGTAATTTCTGGGAAATCTACAACAGTGTAGTAAATAATGGACAATCGACAAGTTCCCCCACTATCCAACAGTCATGAGATTTATTGCACGGCAACCGAGAAAGCAAACATGCTTACCAGTCGGTTTGCCTCAAACTCTACATTGGACCCAACAAACCACTCCCTCGCTAGTTTTCCTTTGCGGACTTACAGCACACTAGATGTGATCTGAAAATCACCCCTTATCAGATGAATGATAAAAAACACCTCAAAAGCATGTGGACCCGATCTCATCCTGGCTGTGCTATTAAAAAATGCTCCACTGAGGTAGCTCCAGTCCTCTCCAAACTTTACAACAAATGCCTTACCGAATCTTGCTTTCCTAACTGCTGGAAAACTGATTCTGTGGTATCAGTTTACAAGAATTCTGGCGAAAGAACTGACCCATTAAATTATCATCCCATAAGCTTCCTCCTTTTTTTGCCAAAATATTCGTCCCATCGACGAAATGTTGCATCTTTCTGCCTGTTTTACAAGTATTTTAATGTTGGATGCTCCGACGAACAACAAGCCCTTGTACCCTTCGACGTAAATAGCCCGACATACTCGACAGCAAATATTCGCAGTCGAGATCCCTTCTACTCTAATTGTTTATTCCTTCTCCCCTTTCGATTTCCTGCTTCCCCAATTATACTGACATACAGAAGTTCAAGTGTAATATGAAAAGACATCTTGCTGCTCAACTTCCTACATAGTATCCCTGCAACTAATTTACCTGATTGCAGCCCCTACATCAAACTGACACTGTGCATTGTTTGAGGTGAAAATGTAATAAGAATAAGATATTAGAGTAAGAAAATTTCCTGGAATTTGGGGAGCTGTAAAGTCAAGGGGTGGGATTTAGCTGATTGTTGTATTTGGTTGGGAGGCACCAGAGTAGCAAGTTAATCTGAACACATTTGAAAAACAAGCACAGAAATGCACTATTTTTTGATGCGACCTGGCAAGGAATTTAATAGACTGTGTGGTACCTATTATTATTAGATAAAAAAATATATTTTTGTTTATAATAGTCTATTCAACATTTTTATTTTCTGTCTTTAATACCTTTGACTGTTAATAATAAAATAGATAGATATAGAAAAAAAGAGAAGGAAAGAGAGACAGAAGGAAGTTAATGGTTTTAATTCTGTCCATGCATCTTTATGTTCTTTTAATGAGTAGACCATGGCTTTTCTAGGCCGGACAGACATTCGGAAAAAGACGCTAAAGAGACTGTTGGTTGTGTAAGGAGTACAAACACATAAGGATTGGAACCAACAATAGAATTGGGCAGACATTTTCTTATGGGGTATTCATTAAAAACATATATTAGAGTTGAAGTCTGTATCCATTTCCTACGCCTTTAAAAACATATTTAAAAACTACTCTGTTTCAAAAATAGTAGCGTTAGCGTGTGTGTGTTTGTCTGTGTGTATAACCCCCTATCTTCAAAGAAATATAAAGGCGATATGTGTGTACACCTGTCCTGGTCAAGAAATATATTAAAGCCCATGATAGGATACTTCTGTCAAAGGATACATCATATATTATGCGTAATTTCTATATATAGCATTCTTCAAACAACATCTACATTGATTAAGTTACGTTTATTAGCATTTCACAGTAAATTAAATCTATTTAAATAAACAGCTCGATGATATTACTTATTCGACATAATAGCCTCGTTTCAACTGTATTATTTAAAAAAATATAATTTAAAATTTAATTATTTAGTTTATTTTCATTTCAATTTATATTTGATTTAACTTATTTTATCTGAAATGTGAAAGCGTTTAATTTTCAAACCAGAAAATCAATAACTGATAGTTTAATACTTTATTATTTTTATTTTTAATTTGGAGGAAATTTTTTTCGCTAATTCTTAATTTTTAAGTAACCTTTTTTATTTGTTACTAGACTACCCGTGGTCCGTTGGGTCAGTATGTTATATTAGCTATGGGATTAATGTATGAGCGTGACACTTGTGACGTAAAGAAAATAGTTTTTTTGTGACATAACAGAAACATTTCTATGAAAGTATATTAAAATGAAAAAAGAATATAGATTTCTATGAGTCGTTCAGTTTATAATTGTCTATTTTTGAAAAAAAAAAGCACACAGCCATTGAATTGTAAGTGGTTTGCCATACTTATAGGTGCAACGAACAGATTACATAATACTTCAAGTTAAATTCAAATTTTGATATATCTTTTAATTTAAACGCAAAAAAAAACAATTGGGACGCTGAAAACGTAAACAGTAAAACAGTACGTTTTATGGTCACGTTAATTATTTAGTATAATATATATCGTATATATGAAACAGGTCGATGATTATACGTATTATTTGTAATCATGTTTTGTGTTTGCTTCCCATATCTTGAATTTTATTCAATAGATTTAAGATATTCGCGTTTCTAAGGACGTCCGTTTGTTCGAACGAAACCGGTCCAGCGATTTGTGTTTATTTGTTTACGCTGTTATGGGTATATGTTTATGTACGCATGCGCAACCGGAAGTCGTAAACCGGATGTTGGGTTACAACACCTGTTACAAGGTCATTTGATTTTTATAATTATATAGATTGTTGTGTTATCTGTTTCTTACACTGTATTTAGTAGCTTTCTTTGGTCATGTAAACTATAAGTAAGCCAATATAATTCATAAGTTGTTTTTGAAAACACTTCTTCTACAGAATACATCACTTTTCCTTAGTTTCAACGCCGATGCCGGGGGAGGGGGTTTTGGGTTAGAGAAAAATAATTAAAACAAATGTCCTCATTTACTTGCATCCCCACGAGGGCAGAGTTAGTCAGAAACAAAGCCAATTTTCCATGTGAGCAAAATCCATCATCCCATATATCATCTGCTCCTTTTTGTTTGTTTATAAAATTTAATCGATGTTGGCTAGGATTTATTATAATAATTATACCATAGCAAGTGTGTTTAATTGCCCGCAAAACAGATTTTCTTTATAATTTATTTAATATCTTCAATAAAAAAATGGTCACTTTTTACGACGTGACCCAGCGTCGTTCAACCTCTCAATTAAGACCTACTTTTTGGGGGCCTAATAAGTTTAAGCAGTTTTTATAAATAATATGAAAGAAGAAATTTTGAAAAAAAAAAAGAAGAAAATTGACTTTTAAGCATGGGGAATCACTTTTCTGTATAAATTTAACGTAAAATAAGCACCCACTTTTTGGCCACTAAGCGGGAACGAAACATGTCATTCTAGCATTTCTCCAAGTTTGGCGATTGAGGCGGGAGACAAAACATAACAAATACAATTATTTTGTTTTTTTTTGTGGTAGGGCCGGGAATTACATTTGAAACATAAAATAACGATAAATTTAATTATTTCATATGAGAATATTCTGTAATTTCACCTAACAATTTTATAAGCAAAACGAACACCGAAATATGACAAATTAATTTTTTTTTTTGGGGGGGGGTACATTAGAAATATAAAATGAGAAAAATTTCATTCAATTGTTTTTGGAATTAATTTTTGGTAGATTTCTTTTTCGATCGCACGGGCATTCGCTGCTATTTTTATTGAAACAAAAGTTGCAATGATTTACTTTTAATTATTTTTTTATTGTTGTGAGGGGGTGGATTCTTTCCAGTGCTCAATATCCAGAGAATAGTTTCTTCTCTTTGTAGTCCTTCTGCCGAAGTATCTGGTGGAGAGAGTATTACATACTTCTTCTTTTGGGGGGCGATTACATTTATATGTTTTCATCCGTTCTTTTATTTTTGTTGTGGGGGTATCCACGTTGCCCATAATGAAAATGATTAGTATGCAAGTGTGCTCCAAACGGGACTTCATGTCAACCTAGGCAACGCCGGGTACCCATGCTAGTATATATATATATATATATATATATATATATATATATATATGTATATTCTCATACGCATACATATAAACACATAAATATGCACATATATACGAACTCATATACGTGTGTGTGTGTGTGTGTGTGTGAGTACGTATGTATGTACATATTTATATGTTTATATATATGCGTACGAGAATTTGCATATATATATATATATAGTTAGATACATAGACATATATATGACTGGACAACGTTGGGTTATGTTGCTGCGAGCTCATGACAACAATCCCATTTGTAAGTTATCGTTATGTTTGATAGATGGGACCAAATGGAGATATTGCGTTACTCCTTGGTGCAGTGATTTATAACGTTGTTCGCTCATCATAATTCACGGCACCATTTCTATCTATCTTTGCCTTCTTTTTAGTTTAAGTTAGCTGTTTTCTCTTTCTTCTCTCTTTTTTCTTTCCTTCTATGTTAAAACATATTCAGTAGTAGCTGGCATTTGATTTCGTTTCGAGTGTAAAATCATAAAATCTCTTTTCTTTCTGTTGTTTGATCCCTTTATTATAAAACATCAAATCAAACTACAATCAGTACCGCCGGTTTCACTTTTTCGAATTATCGGTTAATTAATGCACTTCTCTCTATATTTAGTTAGCCGTCTTTCCGCCTTACTTTATTACCTTAGCTACGCCTATTTATATGCGGCATAATATTGTCATCCGTATCGGCGGTTTCAACTCCAAGCAATGAACTGAGCACACCTGCGTTAATAATTCCAACTCAAATAGAGTGCTTGACTACAAAAATATCTAGAAGACTGAGAACATAATATCCTTATCTGGATGCATTATAAAAAAATCAGAATAATGTAAGTAACAACGGTTTCTATTTCTCTAAGGGACAGTGGATATATTCTATAATCTTTTTATATATATAATATATATATAATATACATATATATATATTATATATTATATATATATATTATATATATAATGTATATATTATATATATAGATATATTATATATATTATATATATATATTATGTATATATTATATATATATTATATATATAATATATATATATTATATATATAATATATATATAGAATTATATATATATTATATATATATTATGTATATATTATATATATATTATATATATATAATATATATATAGAATTATATATATATATATATTATATATATATTATGTATATATTATATATATATTATATATATAATATATATATAATTATATATATATATATATATATATATATAAAGCAGAACGTCTCTGTGTGTGTCTGGTCACGAATAGGCTCCTATATGGTTGACTATTTAAAAAAAAACTGATTACGTATAGAAGATGTATTGAGGATCAGGAATGGATGTGTTTGATCTGTCAGAACGGTAGTTCATAAAAATTGTGGGGTCTGCGTTCGCGGCTGGCCCCCAAATACTGTAAATAAAAAATGAAAAAAAAAAAAAACCCAAAAAACGTTTACAAAGGTTTTTGATATAGATGTACATAAGAATACTTTGATAAGTATGTATCAAATTAAATAGGGATGGTATAATAAAATTGTGGGGTCTGCGTTCGCGCCTGTACTCCATGGAAATACGGCACAAACTTTAACAAAGACTTTTCAGATCTATTTGCGTAAGTATACTTTGACAACTATGTTTCCGTTTGAAGAAGGATGGTATAATAAAATTATTGGGTGTTCGTTCGCGCCTGACCTCCATAGAATTTAAATATGTCAAAGTTTAATAAGATTTTATAAAAGGGGTGAGAGTCCACAATAACACCTTAACTTTAATCTTAATTCACGTTAGCTTTTATTTATTTTTTAGAGTTGAATGATATTGTGTCGAATAAATTCATTTCATAAATTCACGTTCTTATTAAAGTGAAAGCAAAAAAAAAAAAAGTCGGAACTTTAGACAATTCTCGACACAAATTTTGTATAACTTTGTTTTCCCTTCTCCACTTGCACGTGTCACTCTTTCGAAAATAGATAAACAGATAAATAATAAAAAATAAGAACGTTACTTGCTATCGTGTAAAAAGAAGGAAAAAATCCTGCTCACGTGATTACGTGTCTGTTTAAAAACATTTACATAACCTTTTTTATTTATATATCTGTTTAAGCTTTTTTTGTCAGTTTACTAGAAGGAATTCAGATGATTACAATCCTTTCTGCGTGTTCTTTACATTACAATAGTACAACACTGAATCCGACGCCGCGATATCACACCGTTCAATACTGTAAAACTGAAATAAAGCTGTCCTGCTTGAAAAGGGCGCCATTTTCTTATTCATATTTGTATCGATTCTTTGCTTTAAAAAGCTAACGTAATTGCGTGTTTACTTTTTTAATATCCTATTTTACTGTTTCGGATTATTTTACTAAAGTAAGTAAAGCTTCATTATTTTTCAAAACTGTTTTTGTGTCTTTGTTTTCCGATATTTCGTCGTTATTATTTAGTAAGAGGGTTTAGCATAAAAGCCAACAAACGACTACCCGAAAAATAAATATACAAGAAATAAATGTTACCATAGTCAATACCAGTTTAGTTCATGTTTTTTGTTTCTGTTTTGAAATAGTTTTTAATGCTTGAAATAATTTTAGCGAACCGAAATTAAAACGAAATTTGAGACGATAACTACTTAAATGAATTATTATATGAACTACACGTGTCATAATCGAATATTCCTCAAGCACGGAAATAAATAACGGAAAACATTAAAATATGTTTATAAATATTCCTTACGGTGACGGAACTCTCTTAAATTCTAAACATACAATGCTCAGGTGACCCTCCTTCAAATAGAAAACGGGGTCCTCCATTTCAAAGTCCCTGCGATTTTGATTTTTTTTAAAACCGGTGCGTGAATTAAAAAAATACAAACTACTTAAAAATACAAAGCAATGAACTTTTCTACAATAAAAGTAACTTTAATCGACTATGGTAACATTTATTTCCTGTATATTTATATTATTATATACATATAACATTTTCTCTTTGTGAGGAAACATAATTTTGTTGGCCACTCTTGGCTACGAATGTAAACAAAGTTGATATAAAACATATATTTTCGCAAAATTTATCTTTACTTTCATCATATTTCACTTAGGGTAAATTTTTTGAGCATGAAACCTAACTCTTTACAACCCCTTCCTTTTCATAACCTATCATACTTTAATCAATCAGAGTCCATTTTCTGTAGAGTGTTTTTGAACCCACTCAACAACGAGTAAATCTGCTGGTGTATATATATATATATATATATATATTCATACACACATAGAGAAATATATATATAATAGAATATATGGAAATATATACATATATAGAAATATATATATATGTATAGAAATATATTATATATATAAATATATATATATATATATATATAAAATATATATATATATATAGAAATATATATATATATATATATATATATATAAAATATATATATATATAGAAATATATATATATAGAAATATATGTATATATATAGAAATATATATATAGAAATATATATATATATAGAAATAGAAATATATATAAACATATATATATATATATAAATATATATATAGAAATTTTGCATGGATTCAAATACCTTATATATGAAGTTTCATGTATGTAGACCAAAATATCTAAGAGGAATTTGGGAGGAATATTGGTTACACAAAAATATATACGTATATATAATTATATATGGAAACAATTTTGTGTTTACTGTAAACTTTTTACGCAAATATTATGCAAGTATAAATCATGTAGAATATCTGCATGAATATAATAAAACGTAATAGTAAACTAAAGATGATTATTCCATTAGAAAACCGAAACAAATAATAGGGAATTAATTAAAATGAATGTTTAAACGAATATGACAATAAGTTACTGTATCCTAGTGAATGCAATTCCGCAACTCATAAAAAAAAATGCTTTTTCTGTTTAAATAAATAGAACGGGGGGTTTCAATATTAATATCAATACACGCAAAAGAAAAACGAATTTATAGAAGCATATACATATATATATATATAAATATATGTATATGCATATATATAAATATGTTTAAATATATATATACCATTATATATAGAAATATATAGATATGATATATATATATATAAATAATATATACAAATATAGATACAAATATATCTTTAAGTATATATATAATATATAAATATATATATATATAATATATGCTTAAATATATAAATATAATATATAAATATATATATAAAATATATGCTTAAATATATAAATATATATATATAAACATATATAAATGTATATATATAAATATAAATATATATGGAAATATATATAAATATATATATATACATATAAATATATATATATACATAGATATATATATAAATACATAAATATATATATATAAATATATATATATATAAACATATATATATAAATATGTATAAGGAATGAAAAAATGTACCAGCGGTGGTTGACGTTATGTTTAAAGAAAAAATAGAAAAAACCGAATGAAATTATTAAAAAATCAACGTTTCGTCCTTGACTTAGAGGACATCTTCAGGATAATTGAAATAAAAATGTGATAAAAGAAAAAGTCATAGATCGTGCGAAAAAAGACAGTTTTTTAAAATCCAACCCATGTCGGGAAAGGACGAATATGTGTGCGTACACATATTCGTCCTTTCCCGACATGGGTTGGATTTTAAAAAACTGTCTTTTTTCGCACGATCTATGACTTTTTCTTTTATCACATTTTTATTTCAATTATCCTGAAGATGTCCTCTAAGTCAAGGACGAAACGTTGATTTTTTAATAATTTCATTCGGTTTTTTCTATTTTTTCTTTAAACATATATAAATATATATATATACATATACATATACACAAATATAAATATATATATATAAATATATACACATATACATATATATAAATATATATATATATATATATATAAATATATACATATACATATATATATAAATATATATATAAATATATATATATAAATATGTAAATATATATATATTAATATATATATAAATATATATATAAATAAATTTATAAATATATATATACATATATATATATAAATATATACATAAATATCTATATATATATAAATATATATATACAAATGTATATCTACATATAGAAATATATATATATACATATAGAAATATATATACACATATATAAATATAAATATATATAAATAAATATGTATATAAATATATATATATAAATATAAATATATATATATAAATACATAAAGAGAGAGAAATAGAAATATATATATATACATAACTATATATATATAAACATATATATAACTATATATATAAATACATAAAGAGAGAGAAATAGAAATATATATATATACATAACTATATATATAAATATATATATAACTATATATATATATATAAATATATACAAATATAAATATATATTTATATATAAATATATATATATATATATATATATATATGAATATATATATATTAATATATATATATAAATATATATATAAATATATATATATATAAATATATATATATATAAATACATATATATATATAGAAATATATATATATATATAAATATATATATATAAATATATATATAGAAATATATATATAGAAATATATATATAGAAATATATATATGTAGAAATATATATATGTATAGAAATATATATATATAAATATATATATATATATATATAAATATATATATATATAAATATATATATAAATATATAGATATATATAAATATATATATATATATAAATATATATATATGTATATAAATATATAGATATATATAAATATATATATATAAATATATATATGTATATAAATATATAGATATATATAAATATATATATATATAAATATATATATATAAATATATATATATATAAATATATATATATATAAATATATATATATAAATATATATACGTATATATATATATAAATATATATATAAATATATATATATAAATGTATATATAAATACATATATATATATAAACATATATATATAAATATACTCGGGTTTTTTATATTCAAAAGTAATGGACTAATGAATTCAACGAGGTTGTTAGATAGTGCTCAATAAAAAGAGCTGATAATACTTGTTTATTGTTATATAAACATGCTCACATCCCGCTGCTACAAATAGCCACTTGTTTCAATCAAACAACAGATATCATCAGGCAGCGACTTGACTATTCAAAAGTTCAATGAATAATGGATTTTTTTATTTTAGGTAGGAACTCTTTAAAAGTTGGAGTTAAAAAACTTAAAACACAGAACTTTAATTATAAAATGTAAAGAGGGAGGGGCAATTTAAATAAAGTTAAAAGATTACAATGGAGAGAGAGTGATTGAGAAGAGAAAAAAAGGAATAGAGAAAGAAATAGAAAAAGAAAATAGAGAAATATATATATATATATATATATATATATATAATATGGAGAAGAAAAGAAAAGATATAAATGGTTATTATAAAGAGAATAAGGACTAGAAGGGAAAGGAAAGGAAAGGAAAGGAAAGAATGATGAGATCTAGTTAAAGAGAGAAAGAGAGAAAGAGAGAAAGTAAGAATTTGACAGTATATAGAAAAAGAAAAAGAAAAAGATCTGCGTGTCAACCAATTTATGAACAGTTATACAATTCAGTAATGAAACATATTATTACAAATACAAACAGAAGATACAATCCAAGCGTCAGAAATGAAAATGTCAAAAAAGACAGCGAATGTATCCAGCCAACATATATATCAACTCACATACGTCCACGAGTAATATCAACGCAGTTCAAACATACGTCTACAATTAATTAGGCCCTTTATGCTAAATGATATAAGTTTAAAGTTTTCGCGTTTTTATTAGATAAATATATAAATAAAAGAAGAAAAAAATAATGATAAAACAATATTAAAATTATTATTATTATCAATAATAATAATAATAATAGTAATAATAAACATTATTGTAGTAATAATAATAATAATAATAATAATAAAAACAGAATAAAATTAATATTTATTATCTTTTTAATATAACAAATTAAGCCATAAGAGGGGATTAAATAAATGAAATAGGGCCAATAATTATAAATAAAAATCTACTAATATTTATTTATATGAAAAGAATACAATACATATATGTATATATATATACACATACACACATATATATATATATACACACATACACACATATATATATATATACATACATGCACATAAGTAAAGGTGTAACTATACTATTAAGTTGAAAGTTTAAGCTATGTAAGTATAGATATAAAGTCATATTAAATCACAAATTAATACATTCAAGACCGGATTACTAATAACATATATACAAGTACACTTACCTATAAATATATAAATATATTCAGGAAAAAGAAGTAATTAAATCAACGAAATACTCAAAAGTAGCGACAACACAGGTAGATAGTACCCAAATTAAAAATAATAAAATACATATGTATATACCCACAGAGAACCAACAGACATACAAACAAGCATATATATATATATATATATATATATATATATATATATATATATATATAATTTTATGTATACACATACATACAAAAAATACACAAATATATGCACACAATCATATACTTATATACAACAACGCACACACACATATATATACGCACACATAAATATGTATAATTTACATAAACTATATATATAGAAATACATAAGAATACAACTAATTTGGCAAGAGTACAGATAGATGCATACACACATAGAAACATACAAATGGAATGAATAAACATAGGAGGGTATACCAAATAATATAAAAATATATAAATCTAAGTACACACGGTCATAAAGTAAATACATAGACACATACATATACACATAGACACACAGGTATATAAGATAGGGGAAGTAAAGAATGAAATCAGGCGAGGAGAAAGTATATTAGTAGTATTTAAATAAATTATAGAAATCAGTGACAATTTTAAATTTATTTAAATTTTATATCTAAACTAAATTACTTAAAAGATGGTTTTTATAATGTTTGCAATTAATTGAATTTTCGTGCTTCTTATTTAATAATTTATCTCTTTCTCTAAAAGTAAGTATAAATAATTTCTCATAAAGACATAGGTAGCAAGGCGAGTTTAAAGATGAACAGGTTTTAGCTTTCTTTAAAATTTTCCAATTTACTATTGGGGAGTAACCTTGCTCTACTTGTTCATTGTAATATAAAGACAAGGAAGTTCTATTTTTGTACTCATTATTTTCAAAAGAGCACTTGTGACCGGTAAATCTTTCTTTAAAATTGTTATTTGTCATTCCTATGTAATATTTTTTTTCATTCGGATTCTCCTTAGTAGAAATAGTTGCTTGGTACACTACAGAAGTAATTTTACAATTTCCTTAAGAGGGCATTTTGATTTAATTCTACAGTTACAACTTTCGGTAGCAATGGGTGTGCTATTTTTGTTTAATATTTTGTTATTATGTTTTTTAATTACTTGCTACCTATGTCTTTATGAGAAATTATGTATACTTACTTTTAGAGAAAGAGATTTTATAACCGTGTGTACTTAGATTTATACATTTTTATATTATTTGGTATACCCTCCTATGTTTATTCATTCCATTTGTATGTTTCTATGTGTGTATGCATCTATCTGTACTCTTGCCAAATTAGTTGTATTCTTATGTATTTCTATATATATAGTTTATGTAAATTACACATATTTATGTGTGCGTATATATATGTGTGTGTGCGTTGTTGTATATTAGTATATGATTGTGTGCATATATTTGTGTATTTTTTGTATGTATGTGTATACATAAAATTATATATATATATATGCTTGTTTGTATGTCTGTTGGTTCTCTGTGGGTATATACATATGTATTTTATTATTTTTAATTTGGGTACTATCTACCTGTGTTGTCGCTACTTTTGAGTATTTCGTTGATTTAATTACTTCTTTTGCCTGAATATATTTATATATTTATAGGTAAGTGTACTTGTATATGTGTTATTAGTAATCCGGTCTTGAATGTATTAAGTTGTGATTTAATATGACTTTATATCTATACTTAAATAGCTTAAACTTTCAACTTAATAGTATAGTTACACCTTTACTTATGTGCATGTATGTATATATATATGTGTGTGTATGTGTATATATATATGTGTGTGTATGTGTATATATATATACATATATGTATTGTATTCTTTTTATATACATAAATATTAGTAGATGTTTATTTATAATTATTGGCCTGTTTTATTATTATTATTATGATTATTATTACTACTATTATGTTTATTATTACTATTATTATTATTATTATTATTAATAATAATTTTAATATTGTTTTATCATTATTTTTTTCTTCTTTTATTTATATATTTATCTAATAAAAACGCGAAAACTTTAAACTTATATCATTTAGCATAAAGGGCCTAATTAATTGTAGACGTATGTTTGAACTGCGTTGATATTACTCGTGGACGTATGTGAGTTGATATATATGTTGGCTGGATACATTCGCTGTCTTTTTTGACATTTTCATTTCTGAGGATTGTATCTTCTGTTTGTATTTGTAATAATATGTTTCATTACTGAATTGTATAACTGTTCATAAATTGGTTGACACGCAGATCTTTTTCTTTTTCTTTTTCTATATACTGTCAAATTCTTACTTTCTCTCTTTCTCTCTTTCTCTCTTTAACTAGATCTCATCATTCTTTCCTTTCCTTTCCTTTCCCTTCTAGTCCTTATTCTCTTTATAATAACCATTTATATCTTTTCTTTTCTTCTCCATATTATATATATATATATATATATATATATTTCTCTCTATTTTCTTTTTCTATTTCTTTCTCTATTCCTTTTTTTTCTCTTCTCAATCACTCTCTCTCCATTGTAATCTTTTAACTTTATTTAAATTGCCCCTCCCTCTTTACATTTTATAATTAAAGTTCTGTGTTTTAAGTTTTTTAACTCCAACTTTTAAAGAGTTCCTACCTAAAATAAAAAAAATCCATTATTCATTGAACTTTTGAATAGTCAAGTCGCTGCCTGATGATATCTGTTGTTTGATTGAAACAAGTGGCTATTTGTAGCAGGGGGATGTGAGCATGTTTATATAACAATAAACAAGTATATATAAATATATATATATATAAATATATATATATAAATATATATATATAAATATATATATATATATAAATATATATATATATACCAATATATATAAATATATATATATATAAATATATATATATATATTTATATATAAATATATATAAATATATATATATATAAATATATATAAATATATATATATATATAAATATATATATATAAATATATATATATATATAAATATATATATGTATAAATATATATATGTATAAATATATATATATATATATATATATATATATATATATATATATATATATATATATATATATATATATATATAACAA
>NC_136516.1:64639757-64702257 GCF_053919585.1 Euprymna scolopes
CCCATCCAATAACCTCCCCCAAAAGAGTCTGAGTGAGGTCGTAACTATGATCCTACCCGTATGGATTACATAATTTCGCTTAATATTCTATTTTCTCAAGCAGTTATAATATTACTAACCTAAATAAATACCTGTATGATAGTATATCTGAACCAAACGGATAATAGATTGTTAGGTGAACCTCGAAATAATGTAGGCATGTTGATATTTTTGGGTGTGTGCATGTATGTGTATATGATCTGTATGTATATATGTATATATAGGTGGGTAGGAAAAATAAAAAATAAAGAAATAAAGGGGAATGAATAAAGACAAAGGTAAGTACTACAATATATAAGCCTCTATACTCCGTTTGTATAACCTAAATGCTCTGAGTTGTTTTGTTATATGTTATCATATATTATTGTTATATCGTTAAATATCTTATGTATATCTGTTTAAACCTCGAAGGAGTGCTTGCTAAATCTGAGGATAGACCTATGGACTTCAAACTGAAGTCACTATAAATTTTTACGTAGTAAAAAACGTACAACTTATGAAAAAGTAAGAAGCGGGTAGGTGCGGGTAATATAACTATGCGTGTGGAGTTTGATAAAAAGAATTATGTAGAGAATGAGTTTATTCCTATTTCTATTTTAGATGTATCATTTGGTGACAGTGTATATATATGTCTGTATTTTGTGTAAATATGTATGTATATGTGTATTTATGTATGTATGTGTGTATGTATGTGTATGCATATATGTGTGTATATGCGTGTGCGTGTATATGTATATATATATATATATATATATATATATATATATATATATATGAACTTTTAAAATAGGCTGTCTCGTATACGATGATTATAATAATGGATATTACAAGAATGCATGGGTGTCTGGGTATATATGTATGTATGTTATGTATGTATATATACGTCCGAATAAACTATAATAATACGTTGTTTCATATAAAAGGGTTACCACGCTACGTAAGTTAAAAGGCACCTTATTATTAAAAAAAAAGGTTTTCGTATTTGTGCATGTATTGCTGTGTTTTTATGCGTTGTGAGCTAGCGAGTATCTGTGTGTCCATGTGTGTATACATATGCAAGTATATACGTGAGTCTATATTGATATCTGTATGTATATGTGTCTCGTATATATCTGTGGAGATTTGGGGACACGTATGGATGGGGATGTGTGTCTGCACCTGCGGATAGTCTGACTGTGTATATATTGTGTCTATGCTGGTATGCGTGTGCATGTATATGCATACGTATGGATATATATATGTATATATATGTATGTATATATGTATGTATATATATATGTATGCATATATATATGTATATATATATGTATATATGTATATATATATGTATATATGTATATATATGTATATATATGCATATATACATATATATATATATATATATATATATATATATATATATATATATATATATATATATATATATATATATATATATATATATATATTATTGAGACGTATATCCGGTTAGGGAACACAGGTTTTTAAAGTTCCCAATCGACTTCTTATTATTGTTATTAATATTGATATTGTTGGTGCTATTAATATTATCAATATTATAGAAATTATTATTATTAGTATCGTTAGTGGGATTAACATTATTAGTTTTAGTATAATAACAGTCATAATATATGATATCCAGGTGTGTGCATGGATGTATGTGTTTGAGGGTCCGTTCATTGATATAACTGCGTCTGTGAGTATAAATATACACATGTTATAACTGTATGTAAACATTATGTATCTATGTATGTGTATATGTGTGTATATACACGGGTGTATCAAAGTGTGGGTGTTTATACGTGTATTTATATATATGTATGCATGATGAGATTGATAACTTCCGGGGTTTTATGTTTATGTTTTATTTTTATTTGGTTACTTGTTTATTTTTTTTTATTATTTTATTCTTATTTTATTTTATTTATTTATTTGATTTATTTTAATTTTAATTTTATTCTTGTGTGTCGTTATAATTATTGTCTGTTTTCAGTGCGTGTGTGTGAGTAAAATACAGCGAACAATGTATATCCACTCTTGAGTATATGTATAAGCGTATGTTTGCTTCTAATGTGTGTGTGTGTATGTATGTGTGTTTGTATGTATATGTGTGTGAATTGAAAGACATCGGTCAGTACTCAATAGCCATAAGGAATTTTTTTTTAATTTACTGACCGCGAGACAAAAATACTAAATTCTCAAGTACCTTATGCCGTAAAAACCAAAAGATGGGATAGATAAACTTGAAAAGGGAATATAAAAAAAGAAAAAAAGGGAAATAAAAAAGATGTTTATTATCTTCAAAGACCTCACTTATCCTCTCCCCGTTAATAACCCCCACCCACGTTACATCCTAACTTTGTAAACGAAATAAGATAATGTTTTTGTTTGATATATCAGTTCTCGACGATAATTCTTGGCTTGAAGATGTAATCACCCAACGCGGGTGATTACGGAAACATGTATGTAGCCATCAATGTTTGTATAAATAAATTTAATAAATATAAATATATATAAATATATATATATATGAATATAAATATATATAAATATATATATATAAATATGTATATATATATATATATATATATCTATAAAAGTGAATGTGTCTGTGTATCTGTGTGTCTGCGTGTCTGTGTACATTTCCCTACGCAATAACTCTCTGAATTTTAAGTCTACAGATTCGAAATTTGATATACAGGGTACTGAGATTCAGGAAAATCTTTGGGACCAGTTTTCGGCCAGAAATTTGGCTGTTAAGAGGTTCAACGATTTAACCTTTGAGAACTCTACCAAACTCCTCCCACAATTTTTGGTCTAAACACTTGAGATTTTCGATATAGGTTCCTTGGACATGGATCTTACTTAATAACTCAATTTGTGCTAAAAACACTAAATTTTAAGGGGTCATAACAGGGGTCAAAGTTAAAAAAAATGACCGCTGCGGTCTCTACCAAATTACTAAGACAATTTCTGGTCTAAACATTTGAAATTTGACATAACGGGTATTCAGAGATAGGTCAAGCTTTGAAATCAGTTAGAGTCGAAACCTTTAGTTACCAATATATAAATGTATATATGTTTGCATGTCTGCCAAATACTTTTGACAGAGGCGACGGATTTTACCAGGATCAGTATCGATTTAAAGTCCAACCTTTCAGACGACAAATATCGAACAATTGGATAAAAACATTAAAATCTTCATCTTCAACTGGGAACATTTCTACAGGGGATGGGGGTCGCTTATTTTCGCCGATGTTTTTGAAAGTCATCCTCTCCTTTCGATTGTAATGCCATTCTGTATAATGGTATTTCTTAACTACCATAGAGAAAAGACAGACAGGCATTTTCACTTTTATAGATATATAGATAGATAGACAGATAAATAGATTGGATGTAATATATAGTAATGATTTACAAGTATTAAAAAAAAGACTTATGCGCCTCCCCCGAGAATCGAAACCAAAACGTTCAGCTCATGATTTATTTTGTCTCTGCTGGCATTGACTGGGCTATGAAAACATTTTTACTGCAAGGGTAAAAATTAAAACATGAACCAATAGCTACTACGTTATGCATTTCTAATGCCGCGTTCGACTTCACCTGGCAATTTTATATTATTTTTTTTATGTTCATACTTTTGCACCGATTTTTCCAGACTAAAAGTCAAATATAAAATTTTGCATGGATTCAAATACCTTATATATGAAGTTTCATGTATGTAAATCAAAATATCTAGGAGGAATTTTGGAGGTAATATTTGTTAAACAAAAATATATACGTATATATAATTATATATGGAAACAATTTTGTGTTTACTGTAAACTTTTTACGCAAATAGTATGCAAGTATAAATCATGTAGAATATCTGCATGAATATAATTACACGTAATAGTTAACTAAAGATGATTATTCCGTTAGAAAACCGAAGCAACTAATAGGGAAGTAATTAAAATGAATGTTTAAACGAATATGCAAATAAGTTAGTGTATCCTAGTGAATGCAATTCCTCAACTCATTAAAAAAAAAAAAAAAAAAAAAAAAATGCTTTTTCTGTTTAAATAAATAGAACGGGGGGTTTTAATATGAATATCAATACACACAAAAGAAAAACGAATTTATAGAAGTATAGATATATACATATATATATATATAAATATATATGTATATGCATATATATATAAATATATATATATGATATATATACAAATATATATACAAATATATCTTTAAATATATATATAATATATAAATATATATATATATAAATATATGCTTAAATATATAAATATATATATATAAACATATATAAATGTATATATATATATAAATATAAATATATATATATGGAAATATATATAAATATATATATACATATAAATATATATAAATATATATATACATATAAATATATATATATATATATATATATATATATATATAAATATATATATAAAAACATATACGGCGTGGCCTATAAGTCACTTTACATTTTAAAAATTCAATAGCTTTTTTCTATTTATATATTTTAATTTCTCTTTTCAGAATTATAATATAGAATCTCTGGAAATTGTTTGAATAGATAAGTTTACAACAGAAGAACGAGGATAACTGAATTACACTTTGACAATGGACGGTCAATTGTTGCAATGCAAGATCTTATATGCGCCATTTCAATGTTCAATATCCTCTTAAAAGATATGCTATTGAATTTGTTGAACCTCAGTTAGTAAACATGCCAGGGTAATGGTGGCAAACAAAATGGTGCAATTACACATACAGCTAGAGCAACAATGCAGTTGTTTACTGTGATGTTTCAGGATCGAAAAATCTCTTGAAATTTCGATTTTGAATGGCCTCCACGTTCATCTAATTTGACAGAACTATACTTTAAGCTTTGGGGCTCTTAAAGACAAAGTGTATGCAAATAAGCCTAGAAGCATCCAAAACGTACGAAAACATACGGGGGAAATTCTTTCCCTACAATTTCCGATGTTAAGAACTGTCATAAAGAATAGCTTAGAAAGAGCTCGACTTGAAAAGCCGAGAATGGAGGCTACATAAGAGACATTATCTTACGTAATTAAGACAAAACAAATTTCCATACTATAAACTGTATAATACAAAAAGATTAATTAAATACAGTCATTTAAGAAAGAAATATTTGATTTTTAAACTGTAAAGTTACTTATGGGCCACCCGATATATATATATATATATATATATATATATATATATAAATAAACATATAAATATATATATGTATGTATAAATATATATATAAATATCTATATAAATATATTTATATTTATATAAATATATATGCGTATATATAGAAATATATGCATATATATTTGTGTGCTTATATATATACATATATACATATATATAGAAGTATATATATACAAATATATGTATATTTATATAAATATATATAGGTATATATAAATATATATGCATATATATTTGTGTGTGTATGTATATATATGCATGCGTGTGTGTGTGTGTGTGTGTGTGTGCAAAACCTTTGAAATAACTATATATTAAGAACAATATAATAATTAATCGAGGATTGTCTTGATATTTGTTTACTACGAAATCTACGTCCATAAAAGATAGTATATTTTAGGACATTGAAACACCGTGTCATCTGCTCGTTTGTCTATAAATTCAGGAATTTTAACGCAATGGTGTGCGCATCCGATTATAACCTCTCGTTGTGTGATGATATAATAATGCGAAGATACATCGAAACACGTGTCTTGTTCCTTCAAAATCAACAACCATACATATGGTTAAATGAAAGTTATACTAAACAAACTCAAAGCTTTTGTTTTACCATTTTATGTGGTACACAAGCAAATCTTATACAATACTGAATAAGACTTTTATTTTGCAAATATCCTCTCATAAGATTTTTTTGCAAATATCCTCTCATAAGATGAAAAATTGATAATTAAATCTGTAATAAACGCTTTATTAATTATAATTTGAAAATGTTTATATTAATCTAATATATAAATCTCACTATATCCGTCTGTGTGTGTCTCCATTTTTTTTTAATTGTATGTCCTCCTAGACGGATTGTCGCTTGACAGCGTGCAGTAGCTTAAAAAATTGCATATAGGGTGCAGAATTTTATTAGAGGTATTTAATCGGTTGAAACAATTTCTAAGAGGTTCAAAAAAGGGGCTCAAACTTGAAAGAAATGACAAGTTGACGAGCATAGCGCCCATGGCGTCGTTGTGCACATGTGCACGATGTGTAACATCAATTTATGAAGTAAATTTACAAGTTCTTGAAAGCAGTTGTCTCTGTTGTGCAGTGTGTAGCGTCGCCGATTACTAATACCAGTGCTGCGGTTTCGAGCTCCACAATTTTTTTTTTTGTCTTTTTGTGTTACATTCCGATATTCTTGACTTTTAAATGTTACGTAATAATTATTTAAGAACATTTTCATATAAAAAAAAATAAGAAAAATGTTTTTGTTTTGCTGTACATAATGAAATGTCATATTCCAAATGTATAGGATATATTATATATCAGCTTATTTATTACATTCCATATAATCACGTAAATAGATCAAGTAATGGACTTTTGTATTGAATTCACTCCTAGACTAATTAACCGATCATTATGGATTTTAAGGATGTGTATATGTTTATATATTTTTATGTATTGAATTCACTCCTATACTAATTAACCGATCATTATGAATTTTAATTATGTGTGTATGATTATATATTTCTATGTATTGAATTCACTCCTAAACTAATTAAACGATCATTATTGATTTTAGTTATGTGTATAATCTGTATGTTTGCATGATTGGATACACTCATAAACTAATTAACCGATCATTATGAATTTTATTTATGTGCATACTATTATATATTTCTATTATTGGATTCACTCCTATACTAATTTACCGATCATTATGAATTTTAATTATGTGTCTATGCTTATATATTTCTACGTATTAGATCCACTCCTAAACTAATTAACCGATCATTATGAATTTTAATTATGTATATGTAATTATATATTATTGTATCTTGGATCCATTCCAAAACTAATTAACTGATCATTATGAACTTTATGTAATGTATATGTTTGTATATGTCTATAGATGTCATATTCCAAAAATCACATACAATGGTCACTTACTTTGTTAATGCATTTATGTATACAAGAACTTTTATCCAAGTAATAAGACACTTGTACAGTATAGTACTCGTATGAAAAACTTATGTAAAATCATCGAGTAGTTTCATCTTTATATTAGAAATAAGGTACTTTCACAGAATATCTTACCTGTGACGTACATAAGTTATTAAAACCGTAAATTCCGTTAAATATACACATGAGAAATAATGTGCTTCTTCACTATAGCACCGAGATTAAAAATCGAATTCTTACCCGCTGATATACAGAAAATTTAGCACAACAGAAATTTCATAAATGTATTAAGTTCGTTCGTTCTTAAATTAGAAAAAAGGTACAGTATCTTACACAAGAAATAAGGTAGTTGTGCAGTATAGTACCCATATGAAAAACAAAGGAAATCTTACTTGCGACGTACATAAATGTAATTAAAATCGAAAATCATGTAATGCATTCGAGTTGTATGATATTTATATGAGAAATAAGGTGCTTCTTTACTATAGCACTCTGATGTAAAAACAAATTTGTGACACACAGAAAAGTTAGCGCAAGAGAAAATTATGTAAAATTATCCAGTAGTTTCATCTATATCTTAGCAATGACGTACTTGTACATTATCCTACCCAAGAAATAAGGTACTTGTGCAGTATAGTACTCATATGAAAAAACAAAGAAAATCATGCCTGTGACGTTAAAACCGTAAATTATGATATATATTCGGGTCGTATGACTTTTAAATGAGAAATAAGGTGCTTCTTCACTATAGCGCACCTATTGTCTAAATTACTTAAAATATGTGTTGTACATTACCCGCCCTAAGTAAGGAACTTTTTGTCCGTATACGTGCTGTAAATGTCCTGTCTAAGGGAAGGTACAATTATTTCATACAAATAATATCCGTCATAGGATAGGTAAAATATTCCTTTGCTGAAGATGGCAAATGATAAATAGACATATAAAAACTCCTCTATCCTAAATTTCATGTATAAATTTTGAAGTTAAGTGAAAAACAAAACTGAAATATAATACATAAATATGTATATATGTGGATACACATACACACACATACACATATATATATATATATATATATATATATATATATATATATGGGTGTGTGTATGTATATAGGTCTGCGCGTATATATGTGTGTGTACATTGTACATGTGTATATGTGTATGTATATATATGTATATATACGTGTATTTATATATATATGTGTATATATACGATTATATATGCATATGTGTGTATATATATGTATATATACGTGTGTATATATATACATGTCTATATATACGTATATATATGTGTGTGTTTGTGTGTGTAATGTATGTATGTGTGTGTATCAATTCAGTACATGAAAAAGTACGTCAGACGTAAAAATAATATTAACTTGGAAGCTGCTCCGAGCATGTCTGAAGACTTCTGTGACTCAGGTAGAAATATTGGCAACGCCTCGTTCTGCAATGTCATAAACGTGTAATGTTCCAATGTTCCAGGGGAGGTCACTTGGATATAATCCAATGTTGATCACACTTGATAATTTTCGCGTCAAATCTATTAAGTTTTAAAGGATTTCAGCGGTAGAATTTAAAATCATTTTTCCTTTCTCTCTCTAACTCTCTCTCTTTCTTATATATATATATATATATATATATATATATATATATATATATATATATATATATATATATATATGAATAAGTTGAATATGTTGAATATGAAAACTAGTGGCTACACATATGCAAATATGTTTCAGTGACCACCCTGCTAGGGAAAATCACATCATCAGGCCAAGAATATCTCCGAAATTATCAGTCAAAAACATTACCTTTTAATATTAAAACCAACCTATAGGATTATATCATTATCAATGGTAAAAGGGGTAACCAGATAAAATAAGTGATCACATTATACAAATTGATGTGGGATCTCCCAATATAATTTTATAGTTATACTTTTTTTAGTTAGCATTTGACATCCAGCTCTACTTTTAGTGGTTATTTAAGGAATAAGGATTTTAGAAGAATAAGTCTTATACCAATGCAAAAAAATAACTAAACAATACTACCAATAATTATATATATATATATATATATATATATATATATATATATATATATATGCATATATATGTATTTTTCATTAAACATTCCCTCTTGGCTATGGAAGTTAAAACAGTAAATATTTGGACAGATGTTGACTTAATATAAATATATTTAAGTACTTATTACAAACAGTAATATCCAGTTTAGTGCGCGGTCGTGCCCCTCCACCCATATTTTTCTTTCATCTTGCTGTTTAATGCTATATTATATCCGTTTCTTTGTAGTTTGTTTTCCGTAAGACATGCTTCTTATTTTTCTATGAACATATATAATATCTCATACGTTTTCTGTCTTTTTGCAGTTGCTCCTGACGAAGAGCACGGTAAATATATATCAACATTATTTTTTTCAAATAAAGTTCTTTATTTATTTGGAAAGTGCAGTAGAGTTTTGGTGATAATTTAATAGACTGATACAGTCTTAAGAGAAAAGAAATACCATCATGTAAGGCTATTTGCGCAAAGAGCAAATATTTAAATTATCGTTATACACGCGGAATATCTCCGCTGAAGTAAGTGTTGCACAATTACCAACCACACCTTATGGCTTGTGTTCAGTAGTAAGAAGTTCAGGACAACTACTAAAATCACAGGATAAACCGTAAAAGATTTTTATAATTTTTATTTTTTATTTTTATAAAATCACAGGATAAGCCGTAAAATTTTTTTATAATTTGAAAGTTTTTTCTCATAGACTCGACCTTGTTTATTGAATCACTTTATTAACATGAAGTCAATATATTCCAATTTGAATGATGAAGAATATTATTAGAGGATTGAATATGATGCATACAAAAAGAGAAAAATTGAATTGTTCTCGAAAAGACACTACGAATCCAGCTATAGACTGAATTCGATGGATAATTTTGACTGTTTCATGAATCACAGGATACAAGAGTTCCTTTTATGAGACAATCATTCAAGAAATCCCATTATCCGTCGTGGTGTTGTTGTTAGCGTTTCTGATAATCCTTTCTGAAATAACCTCCTCTTCTAGGGGGAAGTGTAGTATATGTTCATCCATCTTAATACTATCCCCAAGTTTCCAAAACTATGTGAGCCCAGAGAGAGCATATATTTGCATAATAGATGAATATTTTCTATATTTCAGATCAATACTACTTGGGATGTTTCAAAGATGAGAACAGTAGAAAATTACGGAAAAGTATCGGAAATGTTCGCAGTGTTCCGGAATGTGTAAGGAAATGTAGACAGTCCGGTTTTGCTTATGCCGGAACTCAGGTGAGTATTTACATATCAGATATGTATTTGATACCAGCAGCACATTATGACCCCCATAAACACCACTTATGTGCATACTCCGGAGAGATTTTTAAGCATAAAAGCTTAAAATCAAAATTTTACTCATCAACATCCTGGGCCATGTTTCAGTTCACAGAAGTGACACCTTTATCTGGTCGGTCTCTCTCTTTGGTCGTCGGGTTATTGATTTTCTTGGATGACGTCTTATTGATATTCTTTTGGGCATAGCTGGAGTCTGTTAGACAGAGCACATATCCAAACCACGTCAATCTCTTTATTTTGACTTACATCGTTGATACATTTGTTAATAATAAGCCCCTTTCTAATTTCTGCATTTCTTTGTCTATGTAAAAAACAAATTATTCTCAACAGTTCTTAAACAGTTTTTTTCTAAAAAAAAAAATAGACTTCCTCTCATTCCCTGCCAGTATAGCCCAAATTTCACTTGCATATACAACAAAATGAACTATCAATGGATTGTAATGTCTTAACTTTAAAAGGTGTTGTTATTCCAACTCCATATCTTTTCTTTTAGATGTCGAAATGCGGATTTTTGCCATTCTTATTCTTCTGCTAATTTCACATGATGACTTTGAACTACTGAATCAATAAACAGCAAATCAGTTAATTTAAGCTATTTGATTATTTTTTTATTCTTCATTTCTTACGGCTTATTATTTAATTATATTAATATTTAAGAAATATTTAAGTGAATTGTAGTATTTCACTTAAATACAAACAATTAAGTTTAGTGTTCTCAGCATTTCGTAATAGAGATTTAACAACATTTAGATTCAAGGAACACTTTCTATATCTATTCATTGTAATCTGATTCTGTCTTCCCAAAACGTGGACACCATGGACAATACGATCTTCCGTTTACTTTTATCTTAATATCGTATAATGTAGACAAGCTGTGATGGGAGGTTATCATAGTTAAACACATTAAATCGACCATAGTTATTTTTCGTATATATCGTATATATATAATATATAAGTAATATTGTTCATCGACAACTGATCGCTTTGATACACGCAGAGAATATGTTATTCCGTTGTTCGTTCGTTCTGTTTACACAATTATAACCGGTGATCATTACCGTCGCGTTTCCAGGCCGGAAAGATCAGTAGCAATGGTTGTTATGGTTACGTAAACTGTTGTTGCTGCTGATGAAAACTACTGTTACGTAAACATACTTTTCAGATGAGTTGTTCACGGTGGCTTTGAACGTACTTTTTTGTAATTATACTACGAGCATTTAAATATTCATTATCTTTATTCGTGTAAAATATGATTCATATAAAAGATGTGTTTATATGTTTCTATGTACACGATTACCTCCTACTCATTAATCCATTATAAATTTGGATAGGCGTAGGAGGTCGAAATAAAGGCTTTAATTCATTCAATTTTAAGCAAAGAGAATAAAAAAAGCTGAAAACCATAACTACAACTGCCTATGTGAAAATACAAATATTTCAGATTTGCATTAAAGCTGATCCATAGACATTAGACATTATTTAACCAAGATTTACTGATTTTTAATTTCTGCTTTAACTTTTAAAATTTAGAAATTTTTAGAATCCAAATCATGTAAAGAATTTTAATTAAAGTTTTAGTCATGGAATTTATTTTGTTATGTTATTGGCTCCCGGAAAATACATTTTATAATCTGCTGCATGGCTGAATGTCAGTGTTTAGCTTAGAAATAGTTTGATAAGAAAAGAATGTCTCAATAAGAGAAACAATGTTTCAAATCGAAATCAATATTTAAAGTAAAATATTTACATTATTCATAGGAATTTTAACGAGATAAAAGACATTTCATAAATAAAAAAATAAACACAGATGACTACGCGAAAGCGATCAAACGATGGTAGTATGGTGATACGGGTTGATGACGTCATTTAGAGGGGGGATTTTTTGAGAGATACATAGACATTATTCAAAAGTTAACAGTCAGAAAGAGCAGGCATAATTGGTAGTCAAAAGGAGAGAGATGGTCCACAGACCGTAATCGTTTTGAGCAGGGGAGACTGTCAGAAAGTGTCGATAGTAAAAATCTTAGAGCAGCGTGCAGCTCTCTGATTGGGGAACACCAGTAAATAAAGCTGCTGTAATAACAACCAGGACTTCGAGTCATGCGAATCATCATTTGCAGCTTTTTCAAAGATCCGCTAAATTAAGGTAAACCCAGATGAATAAGGCATATTTACATATTGGCCGACGTTAACCCTCTCCCAAAGCACTGTATCTGTCTTCTATTATGGACAAAGACGTTTATATTATATATTATGTTTATACACTCATCTCTAGACGCTCACATGTACACTTCAAATATATATATATATATATATATATATATATATATATATATATATATATATAAATCCACATCTTAGGCATATACTGGGAAATATATGAACACATTATATAGACTATATTACATTTTTACCTGTCCTGAGACGGGTATTCTTTTAGTTATTTATAAATTTAATACAGAACCACTGATATGTATAGCGAAGTAAAACCGAGTAAAACTATGAGGGAGACGTGAGTATTTTTTTTTTCAAATTTCCCTTGCAACGTTATTTATGTTATCTGACACAGCGAAAATTATCTGAAGCTTAGAAAATTATACTCCATTCGTCTATTCACTAGTGTACGTTTCTAGTTAGCTATGATATAATATATCTATTTAATATACACACTACATTATTTATTGCATTATGAATTTCTGTCTTTATAGTATGGAAAACAGTGTTTCTGCGGCAATGACTATAAAGCATCTGATCGAGTAACTAACTGCAATATGATGTGTGAAAATGGTGTGGATATTTGTGGAGGAGTTTGGGCTAATTCGATTTACAACACGGGTAAGTAAAGCCCAATAAATATACATGCTAGCTTTCTTAATCCAACTTTACTACTACAAATTATTTGAAACAGCCTAAGTTTTTATTTTATTTTAGTTCAATCCAACTAAGGTAAATTAGTACTGGCACGTAAATGCTACTATAATGAGGTGGCAGATTTATAGGAAAATGTACAAAATGAACAAACAACTTAATGCCTAAGTATTAAGTTGTTTGTTCATTTACATTTCTGCATATTAGTAAAATATGGTAAACTGGGATCATAATTCAGGAGAAAATAATTTATTAGAGAAAAAAGTGCTCATACATCTGGGGAGCGATACAGTAAAGGGGTTGGATTTTGCTCTCAGTCGTGAAAATTTGCATTAGGGAAATACAAATTCAGTAAGTTTGTCTTAATATAGACAAACTTACTGTATTTGCAGTAAGTAAAACAAGTATAGGACTGCAACATTACGGCGATAGGACAGAGGCTGAAACTTGCAGAACATAGAAGGTTAAAGACTATTTACTGTATCCTGTCTAACAGAGGTTGGCGCACTAGCACCGATGGGACACGAGAGAATAATGGCTTTATAAAGATATATGATATTGGGAAGTATAAGAAGTTTACCAGCACGAAATTAAGCTCATTCGAACAGGCAATACCAATCTATGGCAATGAAACTATGATATGTTTCTTGAATATGTAACGTAGACTTTAAAAAGAAATAATTGGTATTTTATCTCTCATTTTCTAATGACCGAACACTTATTTATTTTCAACATACTCTCACACACTATATATATATATATAAAACAAAACAAGTTGAAGGCGTAAAGCAAAATCCACCAGAGTATAGATTTCCTGCGCGCAAGCTGAAAGTCGACGGTCATGATATCAATTATGTCAAGTCCTTTCCTTACCTTGATAGCAAGGTGAACCAGGGCTGTTCTCTTGATGATGAAATTGTCAACAGGATTGCTAAGGCCACTTCTGCCTTTGGAAATCTTCGCCATCGCTTGTGGAACGAAAGGGGTATTCGACTAGACACAAAAATCCTTGTCTACCGTGCTGTTGTTCTTTCCATTCTTCTTTATGGATCTGACCCCATACAGACATCACATTAATCACAAAAGCTGTCTACGCTCCATATGTGGTCTTAGCCTCCGCTACAAGGTATCAAATGCCGAATTATTCACAAAATGCAAAATATCTGGCATTGAATCATTCCTTATTCAATCGCAATTGCGGTGGGCTGGTCATGTATTGAGGATGCCTGATGACAGAATTCCAAAAATTGCGATGTACAGTCAATTTGAGGGTGGTAAAAGAATTGTCGGACGTCCTTGGCTTAGGTACAAGGACAAGTTGAAGAGTAACTTGTCTGCAGTGAACATACCATACAGGAGTCTTGAAGATGAGGTAAATGACCGAAAAGAATGGAGATCAAGGTGTTTTGAAGGTCTCCAGAGGTTTCAATCTGAAAGCTTAAGGCAACTGAAAGAAAACAGAGTAAGAGCAAAACGACTAGCAGCCGCACCAATATCTGCAGCGTTAAATCCACATTCATATTCTATTTGTGGCCTTGTTTGCAAGTCCCTTGTCATCAGAGGCAAAAGCATAAATGAGTTTTAGAAATATGGGTTGTCCGAACCTCATACGTCGAAATCGACGGGAGAGTCCATCATATATATATATATATATATATATATATATATATACACTTTTCAAATAAACCTTTTTTCAATTTTGCATTTAAATATATATATATATATACTAGCGGGGGGGGGGTACCCGGCGTTGCACGGGTTTTTAGAGGCGTGTGTGGTTGTGGGGTGGTAAAATGAAAACAAACAGTGCTGTGAAAAAAAAAAAAACAATTAAAAAAAATGAACGCGATGCAATACGAACGGTTCGGCGGTGCCCGGGTGTTTGAAAAATCCCAAAAACGTTTAAGGGGGTGTGTTCGAACTGGAATCATTGAGGCGACCTTGCAAAAACAACAACAAAAACAAACAAACAAAAAAACGTGATAAATTAACTTAAAAGTGAATTAGGTCAAATATCAATTCCGCAGTGAAGTTTGTTTTGGTTTAGTTTCAGTAGTCCCGCATCACAATCGAATTCTAAATGATTTTTTTGTTTTCTCGAATGTTAAATGAGTTTATTTGTTTTAATGTTAAGTGAATTCACGATATCGTTGCGTTGTAATAATAAATAGTAAAGAATGGATTCCTTGTGTAAAAATAAATGTTTAGTTGAAAGCACTAATAAATAAAGGTCATAGTTAGAATTCACGGTTAGAGTCGTTAAAACCGAAAGCAAAAACCGGTTAGTTCCACAGGTTCCGTCTTACACTAACTAAAAAAAAGAGCAAAAAAAAAAACAATAATAATAATAATCGCGGTTTCGCGTATTTAAAAAAAAATTGTTTATTTTTATTTTATTATGGGAAAAACAGAAAGTATAAATCAGGGAAAAGGGGGGGGAAACGGCATAAATAACCTTGGACGATTTCAAACCGGTGTTTCCTCCTACTGTTCCTTGTGAACGCATCCGCTGCGGTGTAAATGGGGAGCGGGAAAGGGGGAATCTAATAGAGAGAAAATACGTTGCAACTTCTATTGAATCTAACCGATTTTGGCAGTGGACTCTCACCGGAAAAAATATAGGAATGTACCATTGTCGAGGAACTGTAGAGGTAATAGGCCTATAGCACACCTCAGATAATGTTCTACAGTTTGTACGAATTACATTTGCATGTAATCTCATGATTTTTTAAATCCTATTAAGGTCAAAGTCGGAGGGGAAAATGAGTTCATTTTATTTATATAAAGAAGGTATATGAATAACACAAAAGTAGTGCAATACTACGGCTATAAGTACTCATCTAAAAAGTTTACTTTTATTTACTATACTAGCATACAATTATTTCGAACATTTACTGAATTTTTTTCTCTGCACATGTGTTTTTTTTCATTATTCTTATATAAGTGAAGCATTAATCACGCTAAAAATACATACAAACAAAATAATAAATGTCAAATCGACCGACGCATGCTATTTACATTTTTCTTTTCTTTTCAGACGAGAAATTTGACAGTGAGTATTTCTTATCAATTTCTTAATCTTTAAAAGTTTGTTATTCTCAAGAGACCTTTAAAATGCACAGGCGAACACACACATAGCAAGATTTTAGTTGAGCTCTCCAAATCCAAACTGTACATTAACATAATTCTAGTAATTATAGGAGCCCCTGGACCCAAGAAAAATAATTTCAAAACAACCTGACAAATATACGCGTGAACCAAGTGCAAGATAGATTGAAATAATTGGACTTAAATGGTCGGTTAGAATCTTACAAAATAATTCCCCGGTTGGAATGTATGAGATAGCGGGTGAATATCTGGCATTCGGTAGGATGGCTCATCTCTGGCTTGAACAAACTGATGAGAAAACCGAAAAAAAGTTTCGATTACCTACTAGATACCATCCTCAAGTGTATTCACTCTGTCTATAAAAGGGTTTGTCATGACAAACTGACATAAGGGCACTTCACAAATAAAATCAGACCAAATATTCACAATAAATCTATTCGAAGCTCAAATTATATCGCTTCGATACACTGGCGCATTTGAGGAATGATGCACGGTCTCGAAGTCATATTACATCAAATAACATAACTTAGATTGATACCTCACCAGATTAGTTGAATTCTTATCCTTAAATCAAACAAAGTACAGAAAAAATCGCATATAATAAAGTTGCAAATCTGGGATAGACAACCTAATGTTTTTACTGCTTTAATAACTCAACGTTTGAGAGGCAGAGGAGAATATTGACTGAACACTCGGATATCTATGTATCTTATATACGGACATCAAGTGTTAGCCCGAGAAAGGGGCTCTTGATTTCTTAGAATTACTGCAGTAAAATGAAAATAAAATAGAAGAAGAACGCATCAAAAATAAATTCTCAAACTTGGTAAATCAAGTATAAATGAAATAGAAACAATTTCATTTAAAGGGACGAATAGAATCTGTAAAAAATCTCTCGGACAAAGTCTTTGAAATACCACATGGATGCCTGGTATCGGATAGTATCACTCGCCCTCAGCACAAACAAAAGTATAAGAAAATAGAAAAAAAATCCTTGAATGTCTTTGGTCGTTGTATAGGGGGTTGTCAGAATAGCCTTGCATAGGGACATTTCTTCCTACGAGCAAATATCCCAAATAACATAATATTCAAAGCACTAATCAGAACTACTCGGTATGTGTACCATACACTGGCTCATACAAAAATAGAGCACCTTCTCCTAGTGAGCATTTGCATTAAAGGGTTAAAAATGCAGTAAGTTCGTCTGAATTATATGTAAAACAAGCAGAGAATTGCAACATTACGGCGATGTGACAGAGGCTTAAACAACAACAGACAGCAACATAGACTAGATGGATTCTTGTCTTAGAACGCTAATAGACCACAAGAAAGATTTATTATAATTGGGGAGAAAAATAATATTCTTCACTTCTGTACTTATTGAACGTTTGAGAACTAAAATCAAACCACAATAGACCATTCGAATATCTATGACATAGAGATCAAGTGTTAACTCTAGGAATAGTCCCATTTATTTTTAGGTAGTTATTCGAACTAAAACGAAATCATGTGAACATAAAGCAGAAAGAAATATTGACAAGTCATGCACCACCCACTATGACTCTGCAATTGTTAAAGCTATGTACATAGATAATGGAGCTGTTCAACCTGACAGAGTAATATGGGAGAAGAGGAAAATAGCAATTTTGTTTGAAGTCAGTGTTTCTAATGATACTCGCTTAAATAGAGTTGAAAAGAATAAGATGACGACATATGAAGTCTCGTGATGAAATGACATCAGAATTTAAGGAATATCTTCGTCATTCCATTTTGATAAGAAAGAATGTGGTTTATGAAAAATACTTTCAAATCTACTTGGCGAATACACCGTTCAAATAAGTCTACGAAACATACAGGAAACTGCACTTAAAAACGGTTAAAATCATAATAAACTCTTTCCCTTGGCATCTCTAAAAAAGCGAGTGAATGTTTGGCATCCGTTACAACAAAACAATAAGGATAAGAAAATCGAATAAAAGACGATTGTCGCATATTATTGATTACGCTTTCTTATATTTTAGGTGATGTTTAGATCGTGTTCTCTGCAGTACAGAAAACGCGTTGGCACTTGAAGCTTTGGCACGCGATTGACTTGTTTAATAAAGTGCGGAACCACTGCTCTAAAAGAGTAAAGATGCATGTAATTTGAAAGTACAAATATTATTAGAAATATCTTGAAAATTTTCCACTTCTAATCGTTGCGTGATAAGTCTCTTTCACACACATAAGAAAATTGGCAGTTCATCCAATACAAACAATGCCCATGAAACGTCTTCGTAATCTTAGCATTGGTCAATTTTCACTCAAAATACTGGATCTTTACTTTGAACAAATCTCAAGTAAAAGTGATACTGTCTACTTTAGGACATGTAAACGTATGTGCAATAATTTAAACCATGATGTGATTTGATCAAATATGGGAAGCTTATTATATAATGTCACCACGTTCATAAAATGTAACATGGATGGTTTATGATATTAAAAAACACAAGCTGTAAAATCTGAAACAATAGTCGAATTAAATAAGTAATTTATATAAATGAAATAAATGCATGTATGTATGTGCGTGTGTCTGCGAAAATATTTAACCAATAAACATTTAAACTACTCACATAACATTGAGCTTAACAGAAATTATAATCAAATATCAAGGATGGTTTGTAATGATTAACATCTTCATTTGGATGGATGCCCAGAAATATGTCGGCAAAATGAAATGCAAAATGTTCATTTCAACTTGCCGAGAAAGTGTTATTACTTTTGCGCATGTACAAATTCATTCATTACTTGAAGTGGTTTAATTTTAAATCTTTCTTATTCATCTGTTGTGTTAGCTCAAACGGAAAAGAATGCGACTGAAGTGGTAAAAGTTGTAAAATTCTAAGCTGATGTCACCCATATCATTTTCTTAAAACTTTTCAAATCAATACTATATATATATATATATATATATATATATATATATATATATATATATATATATATATATATATATTGTTTTGGTGTATGTTTTTTATTGCTCTGCGTTGACAAACATGTTTGGAACAAACAAATATGATCATGAGAATTTACCCATTTATGCACGAATTCAATTCTTTAATTTATTACTTAAACCATTTGTAAATAGAATATTACTTCCAAAGATTTATTTGATCTATAGGGCAACTAATGCATTCATGTACAGAAATATGACGTGTTATAAGAACTGTTTATTAAAATATGATCGTATAATAGATTAAATTGTACCCTTCCATAGTATACTGAAAACTGACACACCACTGTAGCTAATGTACACCAGAAATATATTTCATATTTCAAAGTCAAAGTCAATCTTAATTAACTAGCGATATCTCCCAAAAGGATGTTAATGAAATATGATTAATTATTCTTCTGGTCCTCAAAATAGGATGATGGTAGCGAATGAGTTCATACGATAACGTTTGCAATGTTTAATACATTGTAGCAAGTAAATCATTTTAACAATGTTTGCAATTTTAATACATTGTAACAAGTAAATCATTTTAACAAACATCGTTACATCTATTCACAAATATAAATACTGTGGTAATTTTTACTTACCGGAACTCGATGTGGAGGGGTGAAGCAATGGAATTTTGTGTGGCAGTCGTTCAAGCAAAAGGTTTGAAAGTGCTTGGTCGACTGCTTTTATAATAGTGTTTGTTTTTTGTCCACTCACGTTGATCGGTCTTAACATTTGCATAGAATCGACTAATGGTATAAAAACACTATCGTCGATATTGATTGGTTGGTCTTTTTGTTTTAGTCCAGCAGCCCGTTTCATAGTTACTGTTACAAAGACGATCTGTCGTTGTAAGCAACGAGGCAATTCGTTGCAACTCCTGTTGAACAAGAAAAGGCGTGAAAGGTTCACCACGCAAAGTAAGAGTTTCATTGATTTGTCCTTCTACGTCGAGTTCTGGTTTAACCCGATGCCTTAAAAACCGACAATACAGAGTTTTTTAAAATCCCGTGTATATGTTTATAAATATCATATATCTATCCATTCATTTTTTACAGAAAGTCCGACTCAACTAAAAGGTAAATATACAAATTATATTCGATATGAATATAGGATCTTATACAAGCTTTTTTATCGTGTTGAGATTGAAATGATATAAACAGCGATGGAAACAGTAAAAGTAAATTATTACCGTCACACATTTTTTGAAAAGCAAAATTAGTCAAACAACTTATTTTGCGTTACCGACTAATTTGGGCTTGGATTAAATGTTTTATATTAATTGACTTAAAACTGTTTTTTAATCGTAAATTTTAAAAACGTTTTAGTCAATTTAATTTATGAATGCATGCACAATTTCATTTATGAATTATTTAATTTACCCTAACTAATTATTGCGTAACATAACGTATTTTAATTCTCGAGAGAAACTAAGTACGTAATAGGAGAGGAAGCGAGTAAGGATCGAATACTTAGCTTTACGCGCCATATTCGCTTCTGGTTATGTATTTTATTCCTATCAAGTTTGACAACATCACTAAAGTAAATTGTTATAAACTTCTGATAGATATAATAATTTTTTTTAACGCAAATAGGTCGCTAACGAGTAGATAAAACGAGATAAATTGTTTGTAACTAATTTCCCAATGGTATGCATCAGTAATGCTTATAAGTACACTTGCAAATGTTTAATCATTTATTTTATATTCAACTATGGAAAGGAACAGATAATGTTTATTTCAAACTAAAACGCATGTAAAAAGATTACGTATAAGAGTGGTTGATTTTTGCGTTATTTTGAACTTAAACAATCAACGAAATATTCATTTTATGAGTATTATATGAGTAATAAATATGTTCAAAATGTATGCAGAGTAAGACAGAAATAGTCAACCAGATTTTAACATGACATTCCGAATCACGTGTTTATGGAGGACGTCTGATGGTCCGAGTTTTAAACTTATTGAATGCTCACCTAAGAATGATTAGTCAGCGCGAGTCGTGAAAGGGTAAAGGGATGAAGTAGAAGTTGATATCTTCCGTCCGATTTAAATAAGAGATAGTTACTTGAACATTTTGGACACTCACGTTTTGTCAACTGGAGTACGTTTCTTTCGCCTCTTTTATGTTTTAATTGGTTCAAAAACGGTTGGTAAGCAACGAAGCTTTCCGCGTTTATAGAAAAGATAAGTGAGGAAAGAAGCATTAATTTAGCCAATTGAGATTATAACTTACTTGTCTTTTTATACTATTATTTTATTATTTAGTGTAATTTCATTTTATTTCTTATTGCGTGTTGTATAAACTGATATGACTTCAAAAACTTATAAACTTCGTTAATATGTAAATATCCTCACAGATCAATACTACATCGGATGTTTTAAAGATGACAAAAGTCGCAAATTACCCAAATACGTTGGATCTCCTAACAGTGTAATGGATTGTATAAAGAAATGCAGGAAATCAGGATATCCATATGCTGGGACACAGGTGAGTGAATACACACACACACACACACACACACACATATATATATATATATACATACATGTATCAATATATACTTTTTACTAATTTAGATAGTATTCTACTATATGAATAAATACCAGTTCTTTTAGATAGCTCAGTAGTTCAATACTAGAGCTATACATTTTTCTTAAATTTTTACCGCTTATTCAGGAATAGATACACGTTTTAATAGCTGAATTTAATGAATAAATACACATTTAAATAGATTTTTTTAAATTTTGATAGATATATAAATGCAAAATGTTTTAATTGACTAGGGATTTTAAATCCGAAATTGATTAGAGAAAAAAACAACTTTTTATTTGCATCTAAAAGCGTATTTTTTAAAAAACATATTTAAAAAAAATATTTTCATCTTCGTATTCGGCGACCACGCGCTTCTCCAGTTTATTATTAGTATTAATAATAATAATAATAATAATAATAATAATAATAATAATAATAATAATAATACTGGAACAACAACGTAAAAAAAGGTTACAACTGAAAAGAGTTGTAAACGTCATCGAGCAGGCGAGGGTCGCTCTGGTGTTTAATGCACACCTGGGATCAAAAGGCCCATGGTTTATATAATGGATAGAACAGTCCATTTGGAGGGTAATTCCCCCACAACAACCCCTGCCAAGTTGATTTCTTCGGTTGTGAAAATCCGTATTTGTTCCTTTTGGGACAGACCACCAAGGGGTCTGTTCGCTTCCTCTTTCTGCCGGAGCGTCTCGGTTCTGACATCCCTTTTGGAGGGTCTATGTCAAAACAGTCATACACAGTTTTAATCGCCTCACTGCCGTCCTGGGGCGGTTTTTCTTGATCCTCGTAGAAGCGTTTCCTGATTTGGTTCAAGTGCCTCTTATGTTGGAACTTTGGGCCCTGAATGATGTATGTAACATGGCCGATTCTTCGTAAGATCGTGCCCTGTTCCAAAAAGAAACGTTATTTCTAAAACGTCTAAAATACACGTTATCTCCGCTGTTCGTTGGCATTGTAGAGGTTCTGTTGTGTACTATGTGTTTGGGTATCAGTTTATCAAATACAGATTTTATTTTCCGTCCAAACATGATTTCTGCTGGGGATCCCGCATCTGGTTTGTTCGGATTTCTTGTGATTCTGTAAACCTGCAGAAATTGCTGAAGGTCCTTTTCTTTCGGTGTACCGGACGCCTTTTTTAATACCTTTTAAGCGTATTGACGAAGCGTTCGGCCTGGCCGTTGCTTCTGGTGTGGTACTGGAGTGTCGTAATATGCTTGACTTGATACGTTTCGCAGAATTCTCTGAACTCTGTCGAGGTGAACTGTGTAGCATTGTCGCTAAGCAAATAGTCTACAATAGTCTACAACTCTGTCGAGGTGAACTGTGTAGCATTGTCGCTAAGCAAATAGTCTACAATAGTCTACAACTCTGTCGAGGTGAACTGTGTAGCATTGTCGCTAAGCAAATAGTCTACAATAGTCTACAACTCTGTCGAGGTGAACTGTGTAGCATTGTCGCTAAGCAAATAGTCTACAATAGTCTACAAGTCTGTCGAGGTGAACTGTGTAGCATTGTCGCTAAGCAAATAGTCTACAACCCCAAACCGAGCAAACAATTCCAATAAAAAATTTGTCGTTGTTGCCGTGGTCGTTTTTTTTTGCATCTTAGTACCTCTGGCCATTTAGATTAAGAGTCAACTACTATCAGATAGTAAAAGTCCTCCACAGGTCCCGCATAATCGATGTGGATCCTCGACCATGGTTGTTCAGCCTGAGGCCAAGGTTTATATGTTATCAGTGGTGCTTTTGTAGCCAAAGCACAGCCTTTGCCTCTATTTACCATGTCGATAATATCTTGGTCCATTGCTGGCAATAAATAAAACTTCTCATTAGGCTTTTCATTCTGTTTATTCCTGGATGCCTCATGTGAAAATCCCTGAGTATTCGTTTTTGAAGGGTTTGGGAGATGACAACCCTTTCACAGTATAACAGTATTTCGTCGCAATCGGAAAAAATGTCTGAACTGGTGTCACCCAGTGCTTCGTAGTTTATCATTTAGGGATTCTGACTTAATTTCCTGAAGTGTGACCGGCAGTTCGCGGATAATATTGTTTATCATAATTTTTACATCACTATTATACGCAGTGCCGCGATTACTGAATCTTCAAGAGGTTCCATTTTGGCAGGAATTAGTCCCGATAGACTGTCTGCATGGGCTAGTTGTTTTGAGGGAAGAAATTGAATTGTAAAATTATAGTTCAGCAGAATAGTTCCCCATCTTAATAGTCGGTTCGCAGTGAATGTTGGAAGTCCTTTTTGATCCAAAAATGGATATCAACGGCTTATGGTCGGTTTGTAGAAAAAAATGTCTTCCGTACAAGAACCGGTGGAATTTTGAAACTACAAATATAATTCCTAGGGCCTCTTTCTCGATCTGAGAATAATTCTTTTCCGCTGGCAAGAGAGTCCGTGATGCGAAAACAATAGGCTGTTTCGAGCCATCCGGCATTCGATGTAGCATACACGCCCCAACGCCATATTGACTAGCGTCGGTTGAAATGCGCTAGGAATAGTTTTGAAGTTAGGATTCTTTTTATTCCTTGGAATGATGTCTGGCAATCTTCTGGCCACTCCCAAGCCTTATCCTTTTTCAGCAATTCATTAAGTGGTGCACACAATTTGTGCATATTTGGGATGAACTCCTGGTAATAATTTGCCAAACTTAAAAAAACTCTGCAATTGAGTTATGTTTACTGGTGCCGGCATTTCTTTAATAGCGGTCGCCCTATCTGGATCTGGGCGTCTGCCATCTTTATCGATTATTTAACCGAGGTATTTAATTGTTTGTAAAAAGAACCTGCATTTATCTGCTTTGATCTTAAGTCCATAATCTTGTATTCGACTGAATACTTGTCTGATATGTTTTTCATGTCCTTCCCTGCTTTTACTCGCTATGATAATGTCATCAAGATATGCGATTGCAGTGTCCAAGCCGGGCAGCATAGTATCCATTACTTGCTGGAATATTGCGGGTGCCACCTTGATACCAAACGCGAGTCTTTCGTATCTGTACAAATCCCGATGAGTGTTAATACAGTGGCGGTTAGCGCTTTTGTCGTTTACCGGAATCTGTAGGTAAGCGTCGCTTAGATCGATCTTAGAAAAAAACTTGACGCCATTTAATTTCGTGAACACTTCTTCTGGACTAGGTAATGGATAGTGAAAATCTTCAAGAACCCGTTGAGTCCGGTCGCGAAGTCGGCGCAAACGCGTATTTCCTCGGACCTTTTCTTTACGTAAACTGCCGGAGCAGCCCACTCACTATATTAAATTTTAGCCAGTATACCGATGCTTTCTAATCTGTCTAGTTCCTGATTTATTTTGTTCAGGAAAGCGAACGGGACATTACGTTTTTTTATAAACACCGTTGTGTGCCATGTTTCAACTTAAAATCTGCGGCCATTTTTGTACATCTCCCCAGACCAGGAGTAAATACGTTTGTGATTAATTCACCTTCAAAATGAATTTTTGTACCATTAACGGCCGTCGCCGTTCTGTTAGATTTTAACATAGTCGGCTTTCGTAATATTTTCCACGTTTTGAGATTTATTATTGAAAGATCCGATTCACTGTCTAATTGGAATTTAATAGCCTTGACGAAAATGTTAACCGTTACATATTTGCGCACATTTTCATCTACGACGTCCTTAGTTCTGGTTTTACGTACACGATTCTATTCTGAGTTTTCCTACAGTGGACACTTTTATGATCGATCTTATTGCATAAATGGCATCTTTTTGTTAAAAATGGGCAATCCCTTACCCAATGTATTCCACCACATCTGAAACAAGCGCTCTGTGCTTTTAGTTTTTCTGAGTTTCGGTGGTTAGTATCTGTGTGCCATTTCGACGTTTTTTTTCTTAGTTAGTTTTTTATATTCGCGATGCCTGCTTCGATATTTCTTGCATCTTTTTTTATAATTTCTACTTTTTGACAATCCTCAGTCAATTTTCGAAGTGTTAAGTTCGGTTCATTTCCGCATCTTTTCCCGATGTTAATCCTTGCACAAACACAAAACATTTAAAATTGTCTGCTGTTAGTTCAGACAACTTAAAGTCATCACAGTGTTTGTTCACTACACTTGCGTAGGTGGCAAAATCGTCATTATCGTCTTTTACCAAATTCAAACATCTGCAACGCTTATGGAAAAGAGACGTTTTATAATAAATAACACCCGATTTTAGCAGCGAAAACCACAAGTGACGAATTCTTTTTCCAAAAGTATAAAAATTTACCTTTCTAAGTCGCGACGAAGCATTTTCTTTTCAAAAAGTACAGCGCTATCTTTGAAAGTCGTGACAAACTCTTTTCTTTTCAACTCTTTTTTCCGTAATGGTCTATTTTTTAGTTACCGTGAACCTTTCAGTTGCAAGTGTTATGTTAGACACTTCCTTAGGCTTGATAACATTTGAGTCCGACGTCGTTAGTATTTTTAGAATACTATTTCAACGCGAGTATTTTTTTTCAATGTCGTTACTGGTTTCGATTTTAGTATGCTCCTTGAATCCAATGTCGTCAGTGTTTAGTATTTTAGAACACTGTTTTTAAACGTCAGTACGTTCTCCGAATCCAATGTCGCCAATGTTATGGTTTGCAATACGCCACAAAGAAAACAAAACAACGGAATAGAGTTTAAACAATGTATTACTGGAACAACAACGTAAAAAGGTTACAACTGAAAAGAGTAGTAAATACCACCGAGCAGGCAAGGGTCGCTCTGGTGTTAATATTTATTTGCATAAATATACACAAAATGTGGCACAAGGCCAAAAATAGGGGGGGTTAATGTGGACCTATCTAACATAAAGTTAACTTAACTAGACTCTTTCACCAGAATACCAGAATCACTCTATGGGAATCCTAATTATAACCCGAAAAATGATATATACATGATGTGGGGGGGGGGCTAAAAATTTTATATACAAAAAGAATGAAATATTTACAATGAAAAAATAGTAGTTAGTAAAAGAGCCCCCCACTACTAATTGTGGCAGATAGAAAGCTTTGTCAGTCGAAAAGACGCAGGTCCACACGAAAACTGACTTTATTGAATAAACACCACAAAGACGACCTGCATCACTGACAAAGCAGTCCATCCGTCACCTAATTGGGGTCGGAAATGGGGTTATCGAACCTAAGGTGGGGGAAAAAAGGGGGGGACAAGGGCAAACTAAAAGAGGGACTGGGACGATGAACACATACATACTCTAGCTAAGTTAAAAAATCAAACAATAAAGCCTAACTAACCCATACTAAACTAATCGGTCCGATACTGATGTCTTGTTAGTTCAGGATACCCAAAATCCTTTTTGACCTAAATCAAATCAGAAACGAATTCAAGGCCAGCTCCAGTCACTCTACACAGTCGCGAAGCTTTCACCCACCTTTCGTTGAAATTCACAGGAGTGATTTTCACCTTCTCCAGCTTAATTCGCATTTTCAACCGATGCTTGAACATGAGAACAAGCTGGGGAGCAGTGAAGGTCTCATCTCCGTAAACCTCCTTCTGTCGTGTCGACCAAATCACGCCTCTCATAACAGCTAGCAAACACAGAAAAACATAACGTTCCTCTTTCTTCATACTCGGCGCCCAATTGCAGCACGGGGAAACCGCATCCAGCACAAAAAAACGCCCGTTCAGTATGCGAACCGTGAAGCTCTCAACTAACTCACATAACGGTCGAACGATAGCGCAGCGGAAGAAAGCATGGCTTAGGTCTTCCTCCCATTCTCCGCATCGGACACAACTAGGTGTCATTGTAAAACCCGCTATGAAAAGTTTTTTGTGAACCCAGAGGGCATCTCGGATTACCAGCCAGGTGAGCGATGCCTCGTAGTTATCGAAACAGCTCATCCCGGGCGCCCAAGGCCACATCGAGCGACGCTCCTCATTCGTGAAACCGAACTCCTCAATCTTTTCGTCTCGGACAGATCCCCTCACTAAAACCCTATATAGCGCTTTGCGAGACAACAGCCGGGTGTCAGAGAGGCTTTCATTCACCCGTTGAAGGAACTTCAACGCCTGTCGACACTCGCGATAGAAATGGCATTCGTTTCGGGGCCTCCTGCGTGCCTCTCCCTCAGCCGAATGCACACTCTCCAAAGCCGGAAAGGCTTTCTTAGTGTCTTCCATCCAGAAGACACCGTTCCCTAAGTCAGGTGTACACATTCGGTCTAGGTATATCAGCCTTAGAGTGTGTCTACGTATTTTGATATTCGGCATACCCAGACCGTCTTCAGACGGATTCAGGCAACAGATCTCCCGAGCAACCATGGCTTGCTTTCCGCGCCATAAGAACGCGAAAAGAGCACGCACTAGTTCAAGTAGTGAGGACTTCGGGAGTGGAAGCACTGATAGACGGTATAGGATCAGGGGGTAGATATGAGTATTGCATACCTCCGCCCGACCCTTTAAAGTAAGATTTCTCAAAGACCACAAATGAGCTGTGGTCTTGACCGCTTTCAACACTTCCGACCAATTTTTCTCCAGCTGGAGGTCGGGGCCAAACCAGACGCCGAGTAGCTTGCAGGGCCCATCAGTCCAGCCAAAGGGCCCCTGAAGGGGCGTTCCCCTCCAGGCACCAACACGTAAGCCAATAGACTTAACGTGGTTTATTATGGCCCCTGTTACCTGTGCATACTGTCTTGTTTCCATGTCGACGACTCTAATCTCGGCATTGCTCGTTACAAGCACAGTCACGTCGTCGGCATAGGCGGTATATTTTACTGGGGTAGAACCACCTGGCAAAGTAATCCCGCGAAGGACCGGATTCACCCTAAGCTGGCGCAAAAAGGGCTCAAGCGCGATGACATACAGCATGGGTGATAACGGACAACCTTGACGGATAGATCTTGTTAACCTGAAGAGCTTCGATCTCACCCCATTCACCTCCACCATAGCACCGGGGTTAGCATACAAGAGGCGAATCCATGAGCGAAACTGGGGTCCAAACCCAGCCGAGCAAAGAACAGCCCCTAGGTAACGATGGTCCACCCTATCGAATGCTTTGGACTGATCTAAATTGATAAGCGCGGCTTCTGTGTCGACTTTCTCTATGATCAAGCGTATCGCGTGCAAATTATCTTGAATCGTCCGGCCCTTAACAGAACACGTCTGTTCGGGACTTATGAGACGATGTAAAACAACCTGCAGACGATTTGCTAAGATCTTGGCCAAAATCTTTAACTCTGTGTTTAACATCGTTAAGGGCCGGAAATTGCTAATCCCATCTCCTCCATTTTTATCTTTGCGAAGCAATTTAATGATTCCCCTGGTAAAGTACTGAGGTATAGACCCGTTCCTAAACCAGGAGTTGAAGAGTGTGGCCAGCAAAGGAATAAAAATGGGCGACAGCCTCAAGTACACCTCGTAAGGCAGACCATCAATCCCAGGGGTCCTGTCTAGCCCGACTTGTTTCAGAGCCTCAAGGACTTCTTCCTCTTTTATGCTACCTTCACACGTAGCTGCTTCGGTCGCTTCAAGGCGAGAAAAGTCAGCTAAATACGTGTCAAACTGTTCAATCTCCAGACCGGGCTCCATGGTAAAAAGCTCCTGCAAATGAGCTCGAAAACCCTCCAGGATTCCATCATTTGATGTTACGGTTCGTCCGTCCGGCAATGTGACACTGGCGATGTGTCGATCAGTCGCACGTCGACGCTCCTCCGCACGCATTGACGCGGCCATGTTTGTTGCCTCGTTCGGCACTCTTTTTAACCTAGCCCTAACTACTAGACCCTGGTCCTTCCTGTTATCCAGGGAGTCCAGTTCAGCCTTAATTAAAGCATAACTATCACTATCCCCCTCCTCCACCGCCCTTTTTAATCTATCATCTAGTGCCGCTTTCGCTGCTCTAGAATTAAGATTGAGTCGATGACTAAAATCAGCAGCGAAGGACCTAATTACTTGTTTAAGCTTTCCCCACCACTTATTCCCGATAATGGCTCCCGTCAATTCCCTCTGTATTGTTAGTAAAAGCTGTTCCCGGAAGCCCTTCACGTCGAACAACGACGTGTTGAACTTCCAGTAACTAGCCATCCTAGGTTTAACGCTATCTAAGTTTACCCGAACCCGGACTAACCTATGGTCCGAATAAACTATGTTATGAAAACTTGGATAGTCTAAAAGCCCTAAGTCGACTCTCTTAACTAAGAACCGATCGATGTAACTCGAAAGTTGCACCGGATCGGAGCCGCGTCTACCTGTCCAAGTCCAAACTACATCCCCGGGCTTTTCGTTTCGAAATTTATCGACAAGATCAAACTTGTCAATAAAGTCTCGAAACGCCTTAGCATCCCGGTTCTGGTTAGTAGCCCTTGAAGTATTACCCCCGCGATCTAAATCGGGATCCAGGACCGCGTTCCAGTCTCCCGCTAAAACTATCCGCCGAGACGAATTCATGAAGGGCTCAATCCCCCCCCCCCGAAAAAAGGAAACCCTCTCGCCATGGCTATTGGGAGCATAAACCCCAATAAATCGAAATGCCACATCCTTTACGGTAACATCCAGCACGTGCACTCTTCCCTCTGGATCAGCATAGACTGGGTCACACGAAGCATCAAGAGTGCGTCTAACTAGCCAGGAAACACCCCTCGAGTGGGAATCAAAATGTGCTGAATAGAGCTGAAAGTCTCTAAGCAGCACACCCTGATAATCACTGGGAATGAAGTGCGTTTCCTGTACACAGCATATATCCACCCCGAGGCGTTGAAGGTCGCGTGCAACTCGAAGTTTACGAGAGGCGTCCCTCAACCCTCGGACATTCAAAGTAGCTAACCTTAAAGCCATTGTGATCTATCTAGGGTTGGGTATCCTTAACAAACATGGACGGTGCCAAGACACCGACAGCTGTCCCCAATGATCCTGAGGTCATCTCATTAGTGATGGCCCCATCAGGGGACAGACCACCGATGTCTAGAGGAAATGTTAACTTAATCGCTCTATAAAGTGAAGGGTGGATTTTTATGGGGACCCGTCCAACACATAGTTTCTCCATTTTAAGTATGTCGGAGTCGCTAAAAAAGGCTGCTGGAGGAATGATATTAAAAGCAGAGTTTGCTTCCTCCAGCATAGTCCAAACTCCTTTGGCCTCTTCACGACTTCTGACCACAGTTAAAAGTCTTTTGGCATTAGGAAAATTTTCTGGGTTTGTAATGTCCAGTTTGCTTATCTGCTTCACCGCGTAGAGGTTTCGGTAGTCTTTTCTAACGTGATTTTTGGATATGGTCTCTATATTAGCCGTGATCTTACACACGTCTTTGCCCTGAAAAAAAGGGGGTCTTTTCTTTTTTGGGTCTTTTTCCACGGAGGGACTTCTTTGTCTTTTCTTTTCAGAAGTAGAAGGGCGAGGTGATGGAGGAGGGGGCATGTCAATTTTCATAGGGGAAGCGGGGGGGAGTTTTGGGGTGTATTGTTTGGGGAGCAGAATGGAGACGGTTTATGGGACGGTTTAGGGGTCTTTTTGGATGGGGAGCCTAGGGTTGTCAACTTTGGGTCTCTTTTTGGTACGTTTGCGGGAGAGAGGGGTGGCGCTTTACGGGGTGATCTTTTCTCTTTTGGAGGAGGGGCAGGCTTTTCGGGGAAGAGAGATTCGGGGAAATCTAATATTTTTTCTTTTTCTTTTTCTTTTTTTTTCTCGCTTTGCTTGCGCTTTTCATCAAGCGAGTCCTTTATTTTTAGCAGGGCCTTAAACTTGTTGCCCCCCGGGTTTTTACTGGTCCTAATGTCTAATATCTGCTCTTTGGTCAGTTTATCCGCGTACGTTTTACGAGGCGATTTAGAAAACGGATCCGGTGTCCATTCTCTCTTTTTAGGCGATTCCATCTCGGAGTTGAATTTTTTTTCGAATTCTTCTGTTGTGATTTCTTTAATCACTTCAATTTTTTCGCTTATATTTGGCGTTCTAGCCTCAGGTTCGAGATGCCCAACAATCACCTCTTTAGGGTTTCTGTGTTTGTCACATTTGTTTTGGTCTTTTTCGGACAGGTGTAGGTTAAGTGACCTACTTCACTACAAATCCAGCAGGTCGGCCTCCTCCCTGTGACCACAATGGGGAGTTTTTCAGCTCCCGCTTCCAGGAAGTAGGGTATTTCGAGGAAAGCTTCTTTGTTTAAAAGGATGTCGTAGGACCAGACTCCGTTGTACTGGTCCACCTCTATACCAGTAATATCACCGAATTTCAGGAGGTAGGCAGCTAGATATTCACCTGGGACCGCCCCTGGCACTTCGAAAATCGAAACAGTCGTTCTCCTCCGTCCTAGGTACTCCATTCTTAAAATGTATTCTTGTGTAATGATTTCTTTTTTAGTTAGTGCGACGCATTCTTCTTCTGTTTTAAACAGGGCGGCCCAGGTATTGTAGCCTCTGCATTTCGTTACACGATCCGCACGCATTCCTGCCGTTGCCAGTAATTTAGTTACAGTTTCCTTAGTTGACCTGATCAATTTTTTGGTCTTGCGATCTACCACAAAAAGTGAGATCGTTTTCTTGGCAAATTCCTGTAACCGTGGTGCTTCTAACGTAACTCCTGTTTCTGTAACATATTGCAAACATTTCCTTGCTTCCGTTAAAAAGTTGTTAACGTCTATTTTAACTTTGGGTGGTTTTGCCCACCCATTCTTTTGTTCGCCACTTTTGTCCTCTTCCGACGGCACATTGCTGGCGGACGCCATGGCCAACGGGTTAGAGAGGGGGAAAAAATAAATAAATAAAAAAAATAATAAAAAAATAAGGTAAAAGTCCCGTTCAAAAATAACAGCAGGAAGATAACAGCAATAACAACTTTAACAAATAAAACAAATTTAACACGGCAATAATAATAAATATATGTAAAACAATCGCAGGAAAAATAACAAACCAACGTGACGATCGGTCGCTCTGGTGTTAATATTTATTTGCATAAATATACACAAAATGTGGCACAAGGCCAAAAATAGGGGGGGGGGGGTTAATGTGGACCTATCTAACATAAAGTTAACTTAACTAGACTCTTTCACCAGAATACCAGAATCACTCTATGGGAATCCTAATTATAACCCGAAAAATGATATATACATGATGTGGGTGGGTTGGGGCTAAAAATTTTATATACAAAAAGAATGAAATATTTACAATGAAAAAGTAGTAGTTAGTAAAAGAGCCCCCCACTACTAATTGTGGCAGATAGAAAGCTTTGTCAGTCGAAAAGACGCAGGTCCACACGAAAACTGACTTTATTGAATAAACACCACAAAGACGACCTGCATCACTGACAAAGCAGTCCATCCGTCACCTAATTGGGGTCGGGAATGGGGGTTATCGACCCTAAGGTTGGGGAAAAAAAGGGGGGGACAAGGGCAAACTAAAAGAGGGACTGGGACGATGAACACATACATACTCTAGCTAAGTTAAAAAATCAAACAATAAAGCCTAACTAACCCATACTAAACTAATCGGTCCGATACTGATGTCTTGTTAGTTCAGGATACCCAAAATCCTTTTTGACCTAAATCAAATCAGAAACGAATTCAAGGCCAGCTCCAGTCACTCTACACAGTCGCGAAGCTTTCACCCACCTTTCGTTGAAATTCACAGGAGTGATTTTCACCTTCTCCAGCTTAATTCGCATTTTCAACCGATGCTTGAACATGAGAACAAGCTGGGGAGCAGTGAAGGTCTCATCTCCGTAAACCTCCTTCTGTCGTGTCGACCAAATCACGCCTCTCATAACAGCTAGCAAACACAGAAAAACATAACGTTCCTCTTTCTTCATACTCGGCGCCCAATTGCAGCACGGGGAAACCGCATCCAGCACAAAAAAACGCCCGTTCAGTATGCGAACCGTGAAGCTCTCAACTAACTCACATAACGGTCGAACGATAGCGCAGCGGAAGAAAGCATGGCTTAGGTCTTCCTCCCATTCTCCGCATCGGACACAACTAGGTGTCATTGTAAAACCCGCTATGAAAAGTTTTTTGTGAACCCAGAGGGCATATCGGATTACCAGCCAGGTGAGCGATGCCTCGTAGTTATCGAAACAGCTCATCCCGGGCGCCCAAGTCCACATCGAGCGACGCTCCTCATTCGTGAAACCGAACTCCTCAATCTTTTCGTCTCGGACAGATCCCCTCACTAAAACCCTATATAGCGCTTTGCGAGACAACAGCCGGGTGTCAGATAGGCTTTCATTCACCCGTTGAAGGAACTTCAACGCCTGTCGACACTCGCGATAGAAATGGCATTCGTTTCGGGGCCTCCTGCGTGCCTCCCCCTCAGCCGAATGCACACTCTCCAAAGCCGAGCTTTCTTAGTGTCTTCCATCCAGAAGACACCGTTCCCTAAGTCAGGTGTACACATTCGGTCTAGGTATATCAGCCTTAGAGTGTGTCTACGTATTTTGATATTCGGCATACCCAGACCGCCTTCAGACGGATTCAGGCAACAGATCTCCCGAGCAACCATGGCTTGCTTCCCGCGCCATAAGAACGCGAAAAGAGCACGCACTAGTTCAAGTAGTGAGGACTTCGGGAGTGGAAGCACTGATAGACGGTATAGGATCAGGGGGTAGATATGAGTATTGCATACCTCCGCCCGACCCTTTAAAGTTAGATTTCTCAAAGACCACAAATGAGCTGTGGTCTTGGCCGCTTTCAACACTTCCGACCAATTTTTCTCCAGCTGGAGGTCGGGGCCAAACCAGACGCCGAGTAGCTTGCAGGGCCCATCAGTCCAGCCAAAGGGCCCCTGAAGGGGCGTTCCCCTCCAGGCACCAACACGTAAGCCAATAGACTTAACGTGGTTTATTATGGCCCCTGTTACCTGTGCATACCGTCTTGTTTCCATGTCGACGACTCTAATCTCGGCATTGCTCGTTACAAGCACAGTCACGTCGTCGGCATAGGCGGTATATTTTACTGGGGTAGAACCACCTGGCAAAGTAATCCCGCGAAGGACCGGATTCACCCTAAGCTGGCGCAAAAAGGGCTCAAGCGCGATTACATACAGCATGGGTGATAACGGACAACCTTGACGGATAGATCTTGTTAACCTGAAGGGCTTCGATCTCACCCCATTCACCTCCACCATAGCACCGGGGTTAGCATACAAGAGGCGAATCCATGAGCGAAACTGGGGTCCAAACCCAGCCGAGCAAAGAACAGCCCCTAGGTAACGATGGTCCACCCTATCGAATGCTTTGGACTGATCTAAATTGATAAGCGCGGCTTCTGTGTCGACTTTCTCTATGATCAAGCGTATCGCGTGCAAATTATCTTGAATCGTCCGGCCCTTAACAGAACACGTCTGTTCGGGACTTATGAGACGATGTAAAACAACCTGCAGACGATTTGCTAAGATCTTGGCCAAAATCTTTAACTCTGTGTTTAACATCGGTCGCTCTGGTGTTTAATCCACACCTGGGATCAAAAAGGTCTATGGTTTATATAATGGATAGAGCAGTCCATTTGGAGGGTGATTGCCCCACAACAACAACAACAACAAATAATAATAATAATAATAAATAAATAAATAAATAAGCAAACAGAGTTCTTACGCGCAGTTACCAGTTAGCACGATCTCAGTAACAACAACACGGTAATAATTGACTGATTACTTTCGAGGAAAACCTGAGCTACGACATTGTCTGGCTGTGGAACACATTCTGAAGATTCTATTGCTGATTGCTCGTTAGGTTAGTGTGTCGTGATGGCATCGGTTGCTTGTGATGACCACGTGTCTTGTTCGGTGCGAGGTAGGTTCAATCGATTTCGCCGCGGTTTGCTTGATCTGTGTCTTTCTTGTATGTGTGGCGTGTTTGCTCAGTTAGTAGAGTCCTCGCCTCGCATGCAAGAGGCTCGAGTTTCAAATCCCGAGTTTGGATGTGTCTTACTACTGAGCCCAAAATGAGCCAAAATGAAGGCGTAACTCGAGTCTTGGACTTCCGGTTTGTTGGCTGCCATTTCTCCTGTGAGATGCGACGTTGTCTGGCTGTGGAAATAATATATATATATATATATATATATATATATATATATATATATATATATATATATACTAGCCGGACGCCCGGCGTTGCCCGATCATAAAATACGTTTAAACATTATATTTTAATCCATGCAATGTGCATATGCATTATAGAATCAATCCTCTATTTTTAATTATATAGATTACGAGAAATAATTTGCCTGGTGGACTAAATAGTAAAAAAAAAATAATGATGTCGTTCATCAAATTCCGTCTGTGTTGGTTTACAATATAACATCACCTACTATTTGGGCTTGACGATGACTACTCTAGAAAAGTCACTTCGGATTAATGTTTTGTTTTAAAATATGCACACGAAGAAATGATTTGCAATGATTTTTAATGGTACCTTTTCTTTTAATCGTAAATTGGATTCATTAATCAAAAAATAAATAAAATGATGAGGTACACCCGAGCCTAAACAGGGGATCATTCGATATGTAGTTAAATCATCTTCCACTAAGCTGTATCTACAGATTATAATAAATTTGCTGACTCATCATTTGCTGAAATTTTATTATCTTCCTTGACCGGTGTAACGTAAAATATTTCACTATAAAAAATTATTTTATGTATAATAAAGAAAAGCTATTTTTAAGATCGGATTTTCCCGATTTTCGATATTTATTAGATGAAGTGTTATACAAAACTTATCGAAGAACACTGCAAGGCATATAAATTAGCTTCATGTTAATTTTGCAATGGATAGACTCCGCCGTTTTGGAACCTATGAAAAAGGAACTCAACCACATTATATATATGAGAAATACTCGTTATAAGCCATCTTTGTATATGATTACTATTTCCTGTTAATTTCAGTGTTATGTATTGGGTAACAAAGAAATAACAAGATCTAATTTAGGAACATAATGAATGGGAGATATATTAAAAAAAAAATTTTTAATGGCTAAGGGCTCTCTGTAGCAACTTGTCATGACACTGCTCTTAAATAAGGATACGAAAATTAGGCGATATATTGATATTTAAATGGGATTTTCCGTAACCCCAACAAAGGTGGATGTTTCTCGCATGCCTTTCTAGCTAGGGATTCCCCCTTCCTTCCTTTTCTTAAAAAATGTTCCATTGCCAAAAGTGTGCTTATTCATAAAGTCTGAAGAAATGCTGGTTTTGAAAATTTTCAAACGACATAATGCTTGAAATTGTCGAACTGAACATGGAAACAATTGTAACGTAAATTGAAATACACTTTTTGTTGCCACCAACACCTTGTTTTGAAGTCTTGTTTTTGCTTACACAGTATATATATATATATATATATATATATATATATATATTGTATTGATTTCAAAAGTTAAATAAGATAATTTGAGTGCTATCAGCTAGAAGACTCCAGCTGTTTTATCATCTTACACTAAAGTCGCGTTCCTTATTGTTTGAGCTAACTCAACAGATAAGTACAGATTAAAAATTAAACCATTTGAAGCAATAAATCAATTCATGCAATGAAATATGTTGGCAAGATGAAATGAACATCTTGCATTTCAACTTTCCAACTTCTGTATGCGTTATTCATCAATTCAAACTAAAGAAATACTCGTTATAAGCCATCTTTGTATATGATTACTATTTCCTGTTAATTTCAGTGTTAAACATGCACATATATACATCTACAGTAATATATATATATATATATATATATATAAAGCTGAAAGTCTGTGTGTGTGTCTGGTCACTAATAGGCTCCTATATGGTTGACTATTATAGAAAACTGATCACATATAATGATAGAATATGTATCGCGACACAGGAATGGATATGTTTGATCTGGCAGAACGGTGATTCATTAAAATTGTGGGGTCTCCGTTCGCGCCTGGTCCACAAAGTATGGAAATAAAAAAAATTAAAAAATTAAAAAAAAAAGTTTACAAGTGTTTTTGATATAGATGTACATAATAATACTTTGATAAGTATGTTTTTACTTAAATAGGGATGGTATAATAAAATTGTGGGCTCTATGTTCGCGCCTGACCTCCATAGAATGGAAATAGGCACAAACTTTAATAAAGACTTTCCATATCTATTTGCGTAAGCATACTTTGATAATTATGGTTCAGTTTGATGAAATATGGTATAATAAAATTATGGGGTGTTCGTTCGCGCCTGACCTCCATGGAATGAAAATATGTCACAAAGTTTAACAAGGTTTTTTAATATAGATCCACAGAATATTGTGATAAGTGTTTCAGTGTGAAAAGGTATAGTATAATAAATTATGGGGTTTATCTATTTTATTTTTACTTTCATCATATTTTGCTTTTGTTTTGATGCCCCCAAATTCGAAGCTATCTCTTTACAACCCTTCCTTTTCATAACCTATCATACTTTCATAAATCAGAGTTCATTTTCTGTAGGCTGTTTTTGAACCCAGTCAACGACGGGTACTTTTGCTAGTACATATATATATATATATATATATATATATATATATATATATATATATATATATGTGTGTGTGTGTGTGTGTGTGTAATAAAAGAATCAGTATGGATGGGGGATATATTTTCTAAAGAAAATACAGTAAAATGAACATAATATTTTTAAAAATTAAATATTAGCATTTAGGTGGTGATTTTAATTATTTATTTTATACAGCGTTCTCAACATACGTAACATGTGCTCATTATTTCTTGAAAACGTTATCATTTCTTCTGTCAGCTCAGCAAAATCTGCCTCGCCATCCAAAACGTTTGACCACCTACACTAGTGAACAGGTCATTATGAATGTCGGAATATCTATTCTAAAAAATACGTGAGTTAACATAAGTGTACCGTTGGTTTTATAATTTCGGGTGGAAGGCATATAAATCATGTTTTCTTTTTTAATTTATTTATTTTACGATCCGATTTGTATGAATTTAAGCCAAACCTGAGTCTGTTTGGACTAGTGAGGCGGCGCTGAGTCCTGCTGCCATACCCAGAGTTTGCCAGTGACCAGCTGATTGTACTAGGGGATCACCACACTCTTCAGCACATCCAGGTACACCTTGATGTTGTCTTTGAAGCCGACTTCGAAGATGTGAGATGGCATAATGTTGCCCTCACTTAAAACTACACCAAAGACCATAATCGTGACTGGAAACTTTGTTTTCATCATCATCTGGGCCCGTCCCTGCTATTCGTGGCAATCCAGCGATATACACCTGGTACATTCGTATGAAAAGAACCAGAACATGTTTAGCTTCCTGGGATGCTTCAGTTTGTTGAACAACCTAATGGACGTTATTTGTCTTCTCAGTTAAGATCTGGCTTGTCTGGCGCCTGTAGGACCTACACTTTAAGCCCGCTTTTACACATGCATTCACAGTTGTGTGTGCGATGTCTAAATCTCTGGCAATCTGCCGAATAAGTCGCTTGGAAATTCCATCAATGATTGCCTGAATCATCTCGATGCTATCCTTGGTCCGGGTCTTCCTGGCGGTGTCCTTGGCCTTGGGCATCCGCTCCACCACCTCGAAGAGGTCGACTGATGCGTTGAACTGTACCCTCAAGCGTTGAACCGTCCGGATTCGCATTTTAAGAGTGCTGGTAATGATCCTGTTGTCATGACTTGGATCGGTAGAGAACATGGATTCTGGGATCTCGACCGTTGAGCATCGTGTCACTTTCAGACATAATAGAAGACTTCTATCACTCTGGGGATTTGTACACAACTGGCCAGCTAGTAGATGGTCGGAAACAAAAAGAAATCCGGTATCCATCAAACGGAAATGGAATCATGTCGTTTCTATAAAAAAACGACAATTTTATTGTTCTACCCTGTATTTACTATTAATATAATATATTCTATTTCTAAATTAGTGTGACAGACAGACAGACGAATAGACAAACGAAATCTATATTAATATAAATACCATGTATAGTGTGCCATCGAATCTGTGCAATACCCCCCCCCAAAAAAAAACATTAAAATTAATTTAAAACTAGCTGTATTGCTTATTCTACTCCTCGCGGTCTTCTTCCTATGTCTATCTCTCTTTCTTTCTCTCTATCTCTCATACATATATATATATATATATATATATATATATATATATATATATATATATGTGTGTAATTATTATGTAAATGTGTATATAAAAATATTAAACTTATAATATTGATGTAATTTGTGTTTATAGGATAACATATTAAACACTAACGTCCGGGAGAAAACCAAGAGGACGCATAAAGGATAATAAATGATAATAAATGATAAGAACCGGCGTATAAACGCGAAAAATATTATGCTCATATTTGTCCAAATACCAGATAAATACACACATGTCCAGAAAATATGCACATGCTCAGAAAATATACACATGTCCAGGAAATATACACATGCTCAGAAAATATACACATGCCCAGGAAATATACACATGCCCAGAAAATATACACATGCCCAGGAAATATACACATGCCCAGGAAATATACTCATGCCCAGGAAATATACACATGCCCAGAAAATATACACATGCCCAGGAAATATACACATGCCCAGGAAATATACACATGCCCAGAAAATATACACATGCTTAGAAAATATACAAAATGCGTAATTGATAAAGGTAGAATGTAAAACGATAAAGAAAAACTTGTTAAAGCATCTAAAATCACCAATATTTTGAAAAGCTAATCGTATTGTAATGCTTCACATGTATTCTTGACTAAAAAATCACAATTTCTAAAGTTTTCGCCAATAAAATCAATATGTAAATACATTCAACGTGATTACTTACTATGTCTTGCAAATACTAAGTATCACATTATTTTTCTCAACATGAATATTTCGTTTGGTACAAGCAGTAGAAACAAAGTAAACGTAAAAAATTGTCATACCAAGGCAGTGCATCAACAAAGCAGGTATGAACTAGTTATTATTATTATTATTATTATTATTATTATTATTATTATTATTATTATTATTATTATTATTATTATTATTATAATAATTATTATTATCATTATTATTATTAAAATGGATACAATCTTTTTTTAAAAAATAGATTTATATATGTGCTTTTCTTTCAAGTAATGACGTTGTGCCAGTCGTTAATATTAAAGTATTAATTTTGTTAATTATTTTAGCATGGAGATCAGTGTTTCTGTGGTTCTCGATATGACCTGTCTCCTCGAGCGACCAACTGCCATATGAAGTGTGCAAACAAAGTGGACATTTGTGGTGGAGTCTGGGCCAACTCGATTTACAGTACCGGTTAGTTCATCAACCTTCGTTCTTTCATTTCATTGCACATTGTACAATAAATGCACTTCAGTTCGAATATTGATATCTACTATCACAAATTAGACATTTTTTTGTCGTTTTCATTCAATGATTCTCATATTTTCTGTTTTGTCTTTGTTTACAAATTTTGTTGTAGAAGTAAGAGCAACCCACATAGCAATAAATCGTCTTCCATCGACTCAGCACACCGTAGCAAAAATAAGATACTAGAATCACTCTGTGTTTTACATCGTACGCTGTATTAAGTAATATTAATTACTGCAGCAGCTAACAATAGAGCGGCTAATACAAAAACAAACGACAATAAAAAATTCCAACAAAGTTGGTTTCCTAAATACAAAGTATATTACATAACATAGAATATATTATTCGTGCGGATATTCATACAAAATGCACATCAAAAAGACATTATATTTCGTTTTTTTTTACAATATAATTTTATATTTTGCATTTTACACTCACAAATATGCAATAATTTTCAGTTTTGTTTATAAAAACGGGCAATTCGATTTCCAGTATATATTAACAAGTAGGTAAAGAATGATATATCCAGTTTGGATTGATTTAATAGAAATCGGCCAAATGTAACCATCAAAATTGAAAATGTCATACCGATGTATTCGTAGTGGCTATCAGTTTTGTCGGTCTTGTGACAAATCGTAGGATATGACTAACCAATCCCGATTCTATCGCTAGAGACCAACTACTTTGGAATCCGACAATATCGCCATATCACCATTGTTATCGGCCAAATCTTCAATTGTCCACCGACAGATTTGCTCCAGTCAAATAGAGAATGGGGTAAAAGAAAATTTAGTCAAGTAATCATTTAAAGAGGAAGTGTTATACAAATGGATTTGTTTATCAAACCAATAAAATTTTCACCAATAAAATTTTCACCAATAAGATTTTCACCAATAAAATTTTAACCAATAAAATTTTAACCAATAAAATTTTCACCAATAAAATTTTCACCAATAAGATTTTCACCAATAAAATTTTCACCAATAAGATTTTCACCAATAAAATTTTCACCAATAAGATTTTCACCAATAAGATTTTCACCAATAAGATTTTCACCAATAAAATTTTCAGCAATAAAATTTTCAGCAATAAAATTTTCACCAATAAGATTTTCACCAATAAAATTTTCACCAATAAGATTTTCACCAATAAAATTTTCACCAATAAGATTTTCACCAATAAAATTTTCAGCAATAAGATTTTCACCAATAAAATTTTCAGCAATAAAATTTTCACCAATAAGATTTTCACCAATAAAATTTTCACCAATAAAATTTTCACCAATAAGATTTTCACCAATAAAATTTTCACCAATAAGATTTTCACCAATAAAATTTTCACCAATAAGATTTTCACCAATAAAATTTTCAGCAATAAGATTTTCACCAATAAAATTTTCACCAATAAAATTTTCACCAATAAGATTTTCACCAATAAAATTTTCACCAATAAGATTTTCACCAATAAGATTTTCACCAATAAAATTTTCAGCAATAAAATTTTCAGCAATAAAATTTTCACCAATAAGATTTTCAGCAATAAAATTTTCACCAATAAGATTTTCACCAATAAAATTTTCAGCAATAAGATTTTCAGCAATAAAATTTTCAGCAATAAGATTTTCACCAATAAAATTTTCACCAATAAAATTTTCACCAATAAGATTTTCACCAATAAGATTTTCACCAATAAAATTTTCACCAATAAGATTTTCACCAATAAAATTTTCACCGATAAAATTTTCACCAATAAAATTTTCACCAATAAAATTTTCACCAATAAAATTTTCACCAATAAGATTTTCACCAATAAAATTTTCACCAATAAAATTTTCACCAATAAGATTTTCAGCAATAAAATTTTCACCAATAAGATTTTCACCAATAAAATTTTCACCAATAAAATTTTCACCAATAAAATTTTCACCAATAAAATTTTCACCAATAAAATTTTAACCAATAAAATTTTAACCAATAAAATTTTAACCAATAAAATTTTCACCAATAAAATTTTCACCAATAAAATTTTAACCAATAAAATTTTCACCAATAAAATTTTCACCAATAAGATTTTCACCAATAAAATTTTCACCAATAAAATTTTCACCAATAAAATTTTCACCAATAAAATTTTCACCAATTAGAAAACGTTTAATTATTTCTTTACCCATATTTCCTCTTTTATGGTTATTTAGTGTTTATTGTATGAATTATTCAATTCAGCTGTATTATATTTATTTTATACATTTTGATTTTACTAAGTATATTTGTGTTTTCTGCAGTTTTCGCTAAAGAAAAATATATATTGCTATTTTCTATAAGTGTCTTTGATTATTTTCAGTTGCTCCCAAAAATGATGAAGGTAAATATTTTTTACTTTAACCCTCTCTTGCTGTGTATTCTTTGCGCGCTTTCTATCACTCACACTTCTGGCTCTCTTTCTTTGTTTATTAACTGCCACAGAAATAATAATGAGAAAAATATCAAACAAAATAAAGGTCATCTCTCTCTGTGTCTCTATTTCCCTCCCTCCCTCCCTCTCTCTCACTATATATGGTAATAAAATTAAGCTGAAAATAAATTTTCGATCAAAAGACACATCTATAAGGATGAAAAAAACTCTTACGGATTCAAGCGCCAAAAATAAGAATGATTTACGAGGGTAAATAGTAAAATTACACAGAAGCTTTATTATACTATCAAGCCAATAATGGTTACAGAAAGGGGATAGGAAACTTTTTGGGTCCTGGCATTTCGAAGCTAAATGATACTTAGGAGAAGAGAAGAAAAAGTCGGCATTATCCTAATATATATATGTAAAAAAACAATAACGATTTAAAAACATTCTAATTAGAAATGGAAATAATTCGCGTGGAGATAATGTGATGGAGAAGAAAAATGAGGAGAGCAATAAAAGATAATAAAAGATAAAAAATAAAATACTTTTAAAGAATCCTTTTAAAAATATAAAATAATAAAAACAAATAAGTATTTAAAAAATTAGGCACTTTAAACAATTAAGAAATAAATTTAAAGCAATTTTTTTCAAAAAAACATCTGAGAGAAAATATAATATAATATGGAATGTGACTAAAATATGACAAAGGGAAAATAAGGTAAGAAAAAATGTGTAAAAAAGAATCAACTTCCTCAGTTTGAGATAACAGGGAGGTGAAGTCTTTAATATTTCAAGAATATCATCCCTCTTTCAAATAGAAAGGAACCAAAGAATGTTGCTAAAAAGGAAAATACCGTAAAATGGAAACGGAAGTTGGAATAGCTGAGCTGTGAAGCAGAAATAGAGTTACGCATAAGGTTTCCTCATCATTGTCGCCATTATATCATTTTCGCGTTTATTTCTTATATTCATTTTATTGTGTTTCCATTTATTTGTTAATCTATTATTTGGTTTAATTTTAGCGCATGAGAAATCGGTTATTTTATTTAAATTCCGTTCGAGAATAATTTGCACTCGATAAATCCACCATGTGTCGTCATGGAAACAGAGTTAAACATTAAATATATTCTGATTTTTCTGTTACACTAATCACCAACAAATCTGTTGTCTGCGTTTTTTCTACTGATGTAGGACGAATCTACCGCGTTGAATCCAAAAATGACATCGTTTTGGCTTAATCAGGTCTAGTTGTTGAACAATGGACTGATGTCGTTTTTTATGTTTTTATTCACGTGTACACATGTGTCGAGCATTTGAGAAAAAGTTGGTAAAATTTTGATTGGAATCAGTTTAAATTTATAAAATCTCGAAATGTTCCTAAAATTAGTGCTCAGCACACAAAAAGCAGGACTAGCCCGTGTAGATGGAATTGGTGCCTTGCAAAGAAAGGAATGCCATCAACGACACTCTAGTGAACAAATGCTAAATACTGTTCCTATCGCTTCCAATCAAGCTTGGCATAATCAAATATTTCACCAAAATTTTGGACAAGAATGGTGACTGTTTCACTTACTCTTCTAGGAATGACAATGAAGAAGTTGAAAGCTGGCATCTTTGACGGTCCAGGCAAACTATCCTTGCGAAAAGAAGGAAAAGCAGGTCTCGCTACAATTTATAGAAAGCCGACATTTACTGGCCTATATGTGAACTAGTTGTCTTTTGTACCAGAATCACGTAAGGTCGGCTTAATTAATACTTTGGTACATAGATCCCTCATGATTTGTTCGCCAAAGGGATTAGACGCCGAACTCGATAAGATTAGCGAAATATTCATCAATAATAGTTATCCTGTTAACCTTATTGATGACTGCATTTTCTAAAAAGTTTGGACCTTTGAAATGCCCGGTTTATTTAAAATTACCGTGGATTGGGGAAAAGAGTAACAGACTTGCCAAACAGATTTGCAGAAGTATTTATGACTGCTTTTATTGTGTCCTTCCGTTTGGTATATACTACGAGACCTGTTTTTCTTCTTTTCGCAAGGATAGTTTGCCTTACATCCAAAATAGCAATATTGTATATCAATTCAAATGCCAGTGCGATGCTGGTTATGTTCGCCGAAAATCCGTGCATCTTTTGACTCGTATAAACCAGCATGTTCAATTGAAGATCAGACAGGGGAAGATGGGGTCTGGTAGTCTCCCTCCTTCTGCAGTCTTGAACTCTGCTATTGGCCAGCATTTGGTTGACAACCTGTGCTGTGCCGATAGATATGAACAAGAATAGTTCGAGGTGCTACATAGAGCGGACCCCAGAAACCATTTAAAGATTTTGGAGTCTGTCTCTATTGCGATGCGTAAACCTTCTTTGTGCCGGCAAAAGGTAACAGATAACGCATTGTTTCTCTTTGGGGAACTTTGAATCTTTTCTACCGCTTTTATTTTTCCCTCGTTGTGCTAATATTTTAATCGTTTTTAAACATTAATAACCTTAATTTTAGTTATCCTTGTACTTTTGGAACATTCAATATTTCCCCATAAGAACTCTTAAAAGTTTCGACATAATATTATTTTTTACGCTATCGATTTTCTCCTGATGAGATGATAGCCAAAAGAGCTCTTGAGAAAATTCCGCCTATTTTATTTAAAACTATATATAAATTCTTTACCTCCAAACAATTATATGCATACATATATATGCATATATATATATATATATATATATATATATATATATATTATACATATATATATATAAATACATACATATATATACATACATATATATATATATACATATATATACATATGCAGTAGCGTCCAAAAGTTAAGGAACGATCGATCATTTTTTTTTAATGGCTTCTTACGTTATCAATGAAAAAGAAAAAAAAAAAACAATTTTTGGTGAATTTCCCAATGTTAAATAATGGTAGTTAAAGAAATTATTTTTTTTATAAATTTTTGATTTTATTACGTATTAGTTTTTTTTTTTACATATAAATAAATTTAATTAAATTACAGGCGTCCAAAAGTTAATGAACGAGGGAAATTCATTATGAAAACATAAAGAATTCTTTCAGTATTTAGTGAAAATCCCCTTGTCTTCAATCACACTATGGCATCTTTTGCTGCAAGACAGAACAAATCATTCACATGTTATAGGTGAAATAATATTCCAGGATGTTTTTATACATTCCTATAAATCATCAAGATTTTTGGGGTTTTTTTCTGTGATCTTATCACCAATAATTTTCCAAACATTTTCAATTGGATTCGGGTCGGGGCTCTGAGCTGGCCAATCCATAACGCAAATATTAGATCTATTTAGCTCTTCTAAAACTATTTTTGCTTTATGGCACACGTTGTCTTGCATAAAGATATCAGAATTAGAAAGATAAGGTACCACATGTTCTCTAATCAATTCTCTGTACATTCGGGCATGAACTTTTCCATAAATTCTCACAAAGAGGCCAGTTCCTTTAGTAGATATCATGCCCCATACAATTATACTGCCACATCCAAATTTTACTGTATTTAAACGCACTTAGGGTACAGTCGTTCTCCATTTTTTCTCCTGACATATGGTCTTTTGTCTGATCCGAAAAGATTAAATTAAGATTCATAAGTAAACTGAACCTTTTCCCCTTTTTTTCTTACACACACACACACACACACACACACACACACACACACACACACACACACACACATGTATATATATACATGAATGCATATATATATATGAATACATATATATATGAATACATATATATATGCATACATATATATATATATATATGAATACATATATATGAATACAAATTTATATATAAAAACATAATATATATATAAATACATATATATATAAATACATATATATATATAAATACATATATATAAATACATATATATATAGAAATATACATATATATATAAATACATATATATGAATATATATATATAAATACATATATATGAATACATATATATAAATACATATATATGAATACATATACATATATGAATACATATATTTATATGAATACATATATTTATATGAATACATATATATATATATATATGAATACATATATATATGGATACATATATATATGAATACATATATATATATATATAAATAAAAATGCATATATATATATATGAATACACATATATATATATATATATGAATACATATATATATGAATACATCTATATATAAATACATATATATATGAATACATATATATATGAATACATATATATATATGAATACATATATATCTATGAATACATATATATCTATGAATACATATATATCTATGAATACATATATATATATATATATATATATATATATATGAATACACATATATCTATGAATACATAAATATATATATGAATACATATATATATATGGATACATATATATATGGATACATATATATATATATGAATACATATATATATGAATACATATATATATGAATACATATATATATGAATACATATATATATAAATACATATATATATAAATACATATAAATATATATGAATACATATAAATATATATGAATACATAAAAATATATGAATACATATATATATATATATGAATACATATAAATATATATGAATACATATATATATATATATGAATACATATATATCTATGAATACATCTATATATATGACTACATATATATATATATGAATTTATATATATATATATATGAATACATATATATATATATATATATATATATATGAATACGTATATATACATATGAATTTATATATATATATGAATACATATATATATATATATATGAATACATATATATATGAATACATATATATATATATGAATACATATATATACATACATATATGAATACATATATATACGAATGCATATATATATATATGAATACACATATATTTATGGATACATATATATATATGAATACATATATATATGCATACATATATATATGAATACATATATATGAATACATATATATATGAATACATATATATATATGAATACATATATATATATGAATACATATATATATATGAATACATATATATATATATGAATACATATATATATGAATACACATATATATGAATAGACACATATATATATATATATATATGAATACATATATATATGAATACATATATATATGAATACATATATATATATATGAATACATATATATATGAATACATATATATATATATGAACATATATATATATATATGAATACATATATATATGAATATACATATATATATAAATACGTATATATATATATATATATGAATAAATATATATATAAAAACATATATATATATGAATACATATATATATTAATATATATATATATGAATACATATATATATATGAATACATTTATATATATATAAATACATATATATACATATATATATGTGAATACATATATATATGAAAACATATATATACATATGAATACATATATATATATATGAATACATATATATATATGAATACATATATATATGAATACATATATATATATGCAAACATATATATATATATATATATATATATATGAATACATATATATATATGAATACATATATATACATACATATATGAATACATATATATACGAATGCATATATATATATAAGAATAAACATAGACTTATGGATACATATATATATATATATAGGAATACATATATATATATGAATACATATATATATATATATATATGAATACATATATATATGAATACATATATATATGAATATATATATATATGAACATATATATATGAACATATATATATATATATATGAATACATATATATATTAATACACATATATACATATGAATACGTATATATATATATGAATACATATATATATGAATACATATATATATGAATACATATATATATATATATATATATGAATACATATATATATATATGAATACATATATATATATATATATATGAATACATATATATATATATATATGAATACATATATATATATATATATGAATACATTTATATATATATAAATACATATATATATATATAAATACATATATATACATATACATATGTGAATACATATATATGAAAACATATATATATATACATATGAATACATATATATATATATATGAATACATATATATATATATGAATACATATATATATATGAATACATATATATATATATGAATACATATATATATATGAATACATATATATATAAATACATATATATATAAAAGTCATATATATGTTAATACATATATATATAAATACATATGTATGTTAATACATATATATATATATAAATACATATATATGTTAATACATATATATAAATACATATATATATATGAATTCATATATATATGAATGCATATATATATGAATACATATATATATACATATATACATTAATACATATATATATTAATACATATATATATATATATATATGAATACATATATATATATTAATACATATATATATATATATATATATATATATATGAATTCATATATATATATATGAATACATATATATATGTATATGAATACATATATATATATATATGAATACATATATATATATATATATATGAATACATATATATATATATATATGAATACATATACATATATATATATATATTAATACATACATATATGTATACATACATAATATATACATACATATATATATGTGTGTATGAATACATATATGTGTATTAATACATATATATATATATTAATAGATATATATATATTAATACACATATATATATATTAATACATATATATATGAATACATATATATATTAATAAATATATATATATTAATACATATATGTATATATATTAATACATATATATATTAATACATATATATATTAATACATATATATATTAATACATATATATATTAATACATATATATATTAATACATATATATATATATTAATACATATATATATTAATACATATATATATTAATACATATATATACATATGAATACATATATATATGAATACATATATATATATATATATATATTAATATTGATATATATATATGAATACATATATATATATTAATACATATATATATTAATACATATGTATATTAATACATATATATAATACATATATATATATATGAATACATATCTATATGAATACATATATATATATATTAATACATATCTATATATGAATGCATATATATATGAATACATTCATATATACATATATATATGAATACATATATGAATACTTTCATATATATATATTAATACATATATATATATATATATATATATATATATATATATATATATATATATATATATATATATATATATGAATCCATGTGTTCAATGAAATAGGCTTTTCAATTATATTTGATCTTTTCTGTATTCCAATTTCCGTAGTCTTGAAACTTACTTTTACTTAGATATAACAGCAGAGTATATATAAAATAATAACGGTGTAGGTACATTTGAAGTTTCAAGTATTTTTTTTTCCATCAGACAATTCTTTTAGTATATCAAACTTCGTTAGGTTTTGTTACGCTCAATATGTTCACTATATCAATATCCAATATGTTTGTGCGCAAACTGCTCAGAATTGTTTTTATTTAGAAAAATTCGCACAGCAATATTATGTTGAAAAAAAGAATTCCCCCCCCCCAAAAAAAAGACACTGCATCGCGTATTTGATAGCCATCTTGATAATAAGAGTACATCCGGTACTAGTTCATTTATTAAATTCAAATATTCTGAAAGTATTTAATCCGCAACGAGATTGTATATATCATAATGTTACATAATTAAACTAATATGTATTGTTTTTGATATGCTCACATAAAACTGGAATAGTTTTGTTTAGATCCCAGATAAGAAACCGCATTTAATAACTTTTTTGTGTGGTCATCTTAGTGCTTTTCGTATTTTTTTTTCAGATAAAATTACCTTGATTTATAATATATATAATTATATAAATTAATATATAATTAATATAATTTATAATATATATATATATATATATATATATATATAAACATGTATAACATTGTTAATGATCAAATAAATTTACAAAACCCTAAACATAATATTAGTGAAAACCATTATGCTAATTCTATTAATATATCTTACCAGAAACAAATGCAACAGAATTTTAGCATTGAAAACATACAGTTAATAGATACTGTACCCCATTTGACAGAAATAGTAGGATTAAGCTTATTACTTTTTTTCATAAAACGTTTGAAACTGAGAACCTCGTCTTCAGAAACAACTTCCCAGCTATAAAAAATATTAGATCAAACCAATGTTGTAAATAAATTTAAATTCCCTGTACAAGAACGAAACTCTCATAATAATAACGCTAATACATACATTGTATATACAACAACATTGTGCCGTGGGTGTACTACACCTACACCAATGCCTAATGCCAATATTTACAAAATGGGCATAACTATTAGTATCTACAAGGATATGTTGGTTGGAGAGGACTCCAACCAACACACCCTTTAGATAATACTAACATTGTTCAGCATGAAATTAATTTGAAGGCAATTTACAGTAGAATGCAACATCCTACTATTAATAACCGCATTAGAGATGAATAGCAATATACTAAAATTCCTGACGTAGCGCTGAAATGCTGTACTTTGTAGGCATTAGAACAGAGATTTTTAGATTTAAGACATCAGCTTTTTATAAAGTTTTTATCAACGTTTAATTGGTTGCGTTTTCTAATACGCCGTTCTGCTTACAATTTAATTTGAATTGTAATTTCACTTTTTACTCTAGTTCAATTTCATCGCACGAATTCTAATTGAAAATGACTCGTAGATGCATCGGAAGTGGTTATGTTTCTTGTAAAACATCTATAAATATCTTCGACTTCAATATAACAAAAAATAATCACACAAATACCTCCGCTCTATTCAATCATATTTACTTGAAAAAACATGACGCATATATAACATGCATATATATATATATATATATATATATATATATATATATATATATATATATGAAATCTATATATATATACCTAGATGAAATATATATATACACCTATATGAACTATACATATACACCTATATGAAATATACATATATATATATATATCCCTAGATGAAATATATATATATATACATATACGCATATATATATATATATATATACCTATATGAAATATATATATATATAAAAATATATATATATATATATATATATATACCTATATAAAATACATATATATATATATATACTTATATGAAATATACATATATATATACTAATATGAAATATACATATATATATATATATATACCTATATGAAATATACATAAATATATATACTTATATGAAATATACATATATATACATACCTATATGAAATATACATATATATGTGTGCCTATATGAAATATACATATATATATATACCTATATGAAATATACATGTATATATGCGCCTATATGAAATGTACATATATATACATGCGCCTATATGAAATATATATATATATATATATATGTATATATACATATATATGTATATAGTTAGATGAAATAATCATATATAGAATTATATAAAATATATACGTATATCTATATGAAATATATATATATATATATCTATATGAAATATATATATATACCTATAAAAATATATATATATATACGTATATGATAAATATATATATTATATGACATATATATATATGTATATATATACCTATATGAAATATATATATATATATATATATATATATATATATATACCTGTAAGAAATATATATATATATAAATACCTAAAGTAAATATATATATATACCTATATATATACCTATATATAAAATATATATATATATATATACCTATATATATATATAAACCTATATGAAATACATATATATACATATATGAAATATATATATACACACCTATCAGGCATATATATATATATATACCTTTATGAAATATATATATATATATATATATATATATATATTCACGTATATGAAATATATATATATATATATATACCTATATGAAATAAATATATATATATATATATACCTCTATGAAATATATATATATACCTCTATGAAATATATATACCTTATGAAATATATGCATATATACCTTATGAAATATATATATACCTTATGAAATGTATATATATATATATACCTATACAAAAAATATATATACCTATATGAAATATATACATACATATATGCCTATATTAAATATATACCTATACCAAATATATAGATATTCCTATATGAAATATATATATATATATACCCATATAAAATTATATATACGTATATATATTTATATATATATACATATAAATATACCCATATGAAATATGTATATATGTATGTATACATAAAAATAACAATTAAATTTACCAAAATTATCGTACATGGTGAAATCATAGTGTGTTATTAATATTGACGAATTAAAAATAATAAAATTCTCTCATCAAGATGAATAAGCTAGATAAAACCATATAGAAAATTGCGGTTATAATACGAGCATACGGTTAAGAAAACACATGAAAAAATATATATTGATACGGATATATATATATATATGAAATATATATAGAAATACCTATATGAACTATATATATATATATATATATATATAAAATACCTATATGAAATATATATATATATATGTATATATATGGGTATACCTATATGAAATATATATATATATATATATATATATATATATATATATATATACATACCGATAGGACACATATATATATATATATATACCTATATGATATATATATAAATATATATATTTAAATATATATATATATATGAACATATATATATATATATATGATATATATATATACCCCTGACATATATATATATATATATATACATATGAAATATATATATATACATATGAAATATGATATATATATACATCTGAAATATGATATATATATACAGGAACAACATATATACATAAAATATATATATATAAAAATGAAATATATATAAACATGCAATATATATATACATGAAATATATATATATAGTATATATTTATTAAATATATACATATATATATATAAAATATATGAAATATATATATAATACACATATACTAAACACATATTTATCTATATATATATATATACAATACATATATATCCATATATATATACATACTTAAAATGAATATATATGAAATATATACATATGAGACATATAAATATATATATGAAACATATATATATATGATATATATATATATATTAAATATATATATATATATGAAATGCATATATATATATATATGAAAAGTATATATATATTTATATGAAATACATATATATATGAAAGACATATATATGAAATATATATATATGAAATATATGCATATATATATATATGAAATTTATATATGTATACACATATGAAATATATATATATATATGTGACATATATATACATATATTAAAAATATACATATGAAATATATGTATATATATATGAAATATATATATGTAAATATATATATATGTATGAACTATCTATATATGAACTATATATATATATATGAAATATATATAGTTATATATATATATATAAAATATATATATATATATATATATATATATATATATGAAATATAATGGATGTATATATGTAATATATATATGTATATGAAATATATATGCATATATGAAATATATATATATGTATATATGATATATATATATATATATGAAATATAATGTATATATATGTAATATATATATATGTATATGAAATAGATACATATATGAAATATATATATATGTATATATGAAATATATATATTAATATATGAAATATGATATATATATGTATATATGAAATATAATATATATATAAATATATTTATATATTAAATATAATATATATATACATGTATCAATATGAAATATATATGTATATAGGAAATATATATACACATGACATATATATACATATGAAATATATATATATAAAATATAAATATATTTTATACATATATATGAAACATATGTTTATGAAATATATATATATAGGAAATATATATATATATGAAAGATATATATATATAAAAAATATATATATGAAATATATATATATAAAAATATATAATTATGACATATATATATATTTGAAATATATAAATATGCATATAAATATTTTATATATATGTAAAATGTATATATATATATATATGATATATATATATTACATGTATATATATATATATGAAATATATATAGATATGGAATATATATATATATATAAAATATATATGTATAAAGTATATATATATGAAATTTATATTCAAATATATATATATAATATATATATATAAAATATGACTATATATGACACATATATATATAATATATCTATGATATAAATATGTGATATATATATTATATATATGATATATATATATAGGAAATATATTTATATATATGAAATACATATATATTAAATGTATGTATAAAATATATATGTATGAATATATATATATATAATACATATATATATATGAAATATATATATAACATATACATATATATGAGTATATATATGAAATATATATATATATGAAATATGTATATATGAATAAAAAAATATATATATAAATATATATATATTCAATAGATATATATACATATATATGAAATATATATATATATGAAACATATATATTTATTAAACATATATAAATATATATGAAATATATATATATATATTAAATACATATATATATTAAAAATATATATAATAAATATGTGTATATGAAATATATATATATATGAAATATATATATATAAAATATGTATATATGAAATATATATGAACAGTAAATATATATATATATATGAAATATATACATATGTGATATATATATATGAAATATTTTTATATATATGAAATATATATGTATATATGAAATGTATGTATATTAATATATATATATGAATTGTATATATAAAATATATGTGAAATATAGTCATATATATGAAATATTATATATATGTGAAATGATATGATATATATATATATATAAAATATATATATGAAATACATATATATATATATGAAATATACATACGTGAAAAAATATATATTGAATATATATATAAATATTGGTACAAAATATATCTATGTACAATATATATATATATTAGATATATATATATATATATATATATGATATATATATATATGAAATATATATGAATATGAAATATACATACATATATGTGGAATACATATATATGTTATATATATCAGTATGCGAAATATATATATATATGAAACATATATATATGAAATATCAAATGAAATTTCATATATGAAACATATATATACATATATGAAATATATATATATATATTATATATATATATATATATGAAATATATATATGAAATATATATATATAATTAATATACATATATTAAATATATATATTAGATATATATTTGAAATATATATATAAATTAAATATATATATATATGAAATATATATATATATATTAAATATATATATATAAATCTAATATATATAAATATATATGAAATATATATATATATAAAATATATATATAAATTAAATATATATAAAATATATATATATAAAATATATTTATAAATTAAATATATATATATGAAATAAAGATATATATATATATGAAATATATATATATGAAATATATATATATATTAAATATATATATATGAAATATATATATATATATATGAAATATATATATTAAATATATATATATGAAATATATATATAAATATTTAATATATATTAAATATATATATATATGAAATATATATATATATATATATATATATATATATGAAATATATATATATATATATCTATAAATATATATGAAATATATATATATATATGAAATATATCTAAATTAATATGAAATATATATATATATATTTGAAATATTTTTATATCTGAAATATATATATATATAATATATATATATATGACATATATATATATATATGAAATATATATATATATGAAATATATATATATATATGAAATATATATATATATATGAAATATATATGTATATAAAATATATATATATATGTATATATATATATATATGAAATATATATATATATGAAATATATATATATATGATATATATATATGTGAAATATATATATATATATATGATATATATATATGAAATATATATATAAGAAATATATATATATATATAGGAAATATATATATATTAAATATACATATATATATATGAAATATATATATTTATGAAATATATATATATATGAAATATATATATTTATGAAATATGTATATATATGAAATATATATATTTATGAAATATATATATTTATGAAATATATATATATGAAATATATGTATTTTTTAAATTTATATATATATATGAAATATATGTATTTATTAAATTTATATATATATGAAATATATATATATATGAAATATATATATGTGTATGAAATATATATATATATATCTATATATATGAAATATATATATGTCTATATATATATGAAATATATATATATATATATATCTATATATATGAAATATATATATGTCTATATATATATGAAATATATATATATATATATATATATATATATATATATATATATATATATATGAAATATATATATATCTATATATATATGAAATATACTTATATATATATGATATATATATATATATATATTTCATATATATATATATATATTTCATATATATATATATTTGAAATATATATATATATTTGAAATATATCTATATCGGAAATACATATATATCTGACATATATATATATATATATATATGAAATATATATACATACATATATATGAAATATATATATATATGAAATATATAATATATATGAAATATATATGTATATATGAAATATATATATGTATATATATTAAATATATATATATATTAAATGTATATATATATATATTATATATATGTATATGAAATATATATATATGATATATATATGAATTATATGTATAAGAAATATATATATATATGAAATATGTATATATATTAAATATATATATATATATATATGAAATATATATATTTATTAAATATTTATATATATATTAAATATATATATTTATGAAATATGTATATATATGAAATATGTATATTTATTAAATATATATATATATGAAATATGTATATACATGAAATATATATATTTATTAAATATATACATATATGAAATATATATATTTATCAAATATATATATATATATATATGAAATATATATATGTATGAAATATATATACATGTATGAAATATATATATATGAATTATATATATATATATATGAAATATATATATATATATGAAATATATATATGTATGAAATATATATATATATGAAATATATATATATTTATGAAATATATATATATGATAAATATATATATATATTTATGAAATATATATATATTTATGAAATATATTTATATATATGCAATATATATATATGAAAAAAATATATATATATGATAAATATATACATATGAAATATATATATATATCTATGAAATATATATATATATAAATATATGAAATATATATATATATGAAATATATATATATATATATATAAAATATATATAAGTATGAAATATATATATATATGAAATATATATATATATTAAATATATATATATATATGAAATATAAATATATATATATGAAATAATTATATATAGGAAATATATATATATAGGAAATATATATATATACATATATTATATATAGATATGATATATATAAGTATATATATATATATGAAATATATGTATATGTGTGAAATATATTTTTATATATATATATTAAATATATATATAATTATATATGAAATATATATATATAATTATATATATAGCGAGAAAATAAAAATGAAGAAACCGTATTATGTGTTTATCAACGTTCCGTCTTTATTTCGAGACTTTTTCTGGATTAATGAGATTTAGAATAAAAAAATACAAGTACAAAATATTTGAAAATGTTTCACGTGCACAGTTTGACGCAGTTCTGTTTCAGAGAAACGGAAAAAAGTCGTTGGAAATTCAAAAGGGATAGGAGGGCTGGCGTAGTTAAAGAGAAGAGATTTTAGTTACGTCATATAGTCGTTAATGTAATTTTAAAACTCTGATCGCAAGTTAATATTCTTATTGGGAAAAAGATATTTCTGTTGAAATTCAAATATAAGTTTGTAACAGAAATAAAATGAGTGTTTTTTATGTAATTTATTGATTGAGATTATGTGTTAATTATTACAGGGGGTATGTGAATGGTGTGAGTAAGTTAACCTGTGTCTACAGTTAAATAATGTTCTTTTAATAAAAGTTTACTTATTAATGACGCTATGTTATAGAAACCTCCACGTAGTTTAATAGTGCTTGAAATTGCGAAAAGCGCAGATTCAAGAAGTCTCCGGCGTGGTTTATTTGAAATAAATTTAAGTACTTTTGCTTGTTTAAAGTAAAAAATGTGATTATGTTGCAATGAATGGGAGAATAATGCACTTAGAGAATTGCTATTTTTTATATCTCTTTTATGTTCATTGAGCCTTTTTTCCAATTTACGCTGGGTGTCACCAACGTATTTTTGATGGCAATTATGTCAAGGAATAGTGTATATACCTCCATCGGAAACTGGTTTGTTATAGAGATGTTTCGTGGTTTTTAATATATGTTTTATGGTTAGTGATGTGGGTTGTACGATAGGATTTTTTAGTTTGTTTAGTGTGTTATAGATTATTGTATTATTGGTGTGTGTAGGTAAAAGAAGATGTATGTTTATGAGAGAAAGGTCTGGTGTATATGATTTTTTATTATTATTTATTATGGAAAATATTTGTGTGGCTTTTCTCTTAGCATTCAATATGAAATATGTCGGATATTGCAAGGTTTTCAAAATGTTTGTGAGGTATTTGAATTCTTCGTCCAGATATTCAGGACTGCAAATTCTGAAAGCGCGTAAGAAGAAACCAATTATCATCCCTGTTTTTATTTTATTATTATGGTGTGAATAGAAATGTATGTAATCATTTTTGTGTATGGTTTTGCGGTGAACTTTGAAGGATAGTTTATTATTGGATTTTATTATAAGTATGTCAAGAAAAGGTAATGAGTTATTGTTTTCTGTTTCATAGGTAAACCTTATGGAAGGTTCGACTGAGTTTAATTTGTCTCTAATGATATTTATGCGCGTATTTTCAGGAAGAAAAATTAAAATCTCGTCAATGTATCTAAAATATTCTGTGTTTGGAGGTAATCTGAATTTGAAAGAATCAGATTCTAGGAATTCTAAGAAAAGGTAAGCTAATACTCCACTAAGAGGGTTACCCATAGGAAGACCAAAACTTTGTTTATAGAAATTGTTATTGAAGTGAAAATAAGTCATGTTAGTTATAAGTCTAATGATTTTTATAAGAGTGTCGGGAGGAAAAGGTAAGTTAATGTTAGATCTGTTAAGTGTTTATGGAGTAAATTCAAGCATTTTTTAATGGGGACATTAGTATATAATGATGTTATATCTAACCTGTGTATAGTTTTGTTTTGTATGTTAATTTTTTTTTTTATTTTGTTCAGTAAATCTCCGGAGTTCTTTATGTGGGAGGTGCTGATAGTGTCCAGTAGTGGAGTCAAAACGTTGGATATGGCACGTGCAATTTTGTGTGTGCCACTACCGATGCCGGATATTATAGGGCGCATAGGGATGTCTGGTTTGTGAGTTTTGGGGAGGCCATATAGTAATGGAACATTGGGGTGGTATTCAATGTATGACATCCAAGTTTTATTGTTTTTTATAAGTTTTTTGAAAATCTCAACACTTCGATTTACTGTCTTTAAATCAGTTTTGGTGTAAGTGTTGTTGTCTGCCAACATTGTGGAAACCTTTTCCAGGTATTCGTCTTTTTCCATTAATACTATACCACCACCTTTATCAGCTGGTGATATAATCAAGTTCTTGTTCTTCGCTAGGTGTTTCAAAACATCTATGTATCTCCTAGGAAGTACAGTTTCATATGGATGAGTAACTGCAACAGAAACAACACCCTGTATGAAACCTTTTTGAAAATCCGTATCTTCATGTTTGTAATACTTCAAAATTGCGTCGGTGGTAATATTTGAATGTATGCACGTTGCGAATTTTAGTCCAACACTAAGGGCTTCAATTTCGGTGTTTGAGAGTAATTTGGTAGAAAGATTTTGTATTAGATCCGGCCGTATTATAGTTCACCATTTGTTTTCTTTTGAATTTCCAATGTCTTTTTTTCCGTTTCTCTGAAATAGAACTGCGTAACACTGTGCACGTGAAACATTTTCAAATAATTTGTACTGGTATTTTTTGTTTCTAAATCTCATTCATCCAGAGAAAGTCTCGAAATAAAGACGAAACGTTGATGAACACATAATACGGTTTGTTCCTATTTATTTTCTCTATATTGTCGGAATACTATTTCCATGATTTTCATCATTTATATATATATATATATATATATATA
>NC_136516.1:64709757-64722257 GCF_053919585.1 Euprymna scolopes
TTTTCTATGTGGCTTTTCCTGGTTAGCTTACTGTCCAGGATTACCCCTAACAGCCTTGCCTCCTGCGAAAGTTTCAATTTCTGTCCACTCAGAAAAAAGGTCACCAAGTTGGCAATTCCTTTTATATGTAAACAAGACCATTTCTGTTTTACGGCTACTGAATTCTAATTCATTTCGATTAGAAAATTTATTAGGAATATTTAATGCCATTTTGGCAATGCGTCTGACCAATGATGCTTTTGAACCCGCGACCAGTACTGCGATGTCATCAGCATCAGCCTGGGCATAAATATTCCTATTTTTAAACTCCTTTAAATAAGGATTCAGCATACAGTTCAATAGTAAAGGTGATAAAATCCCACTTTAGGGGTTTAATTTAACTACTTCCCTTTTAACAGTTGCCCTCATTAGTTCTACTTGAACTGTTCTGTGCCTCACCATATACTCAATCCATCGGATGAGTACTGGTGGCACATTGAGTTCTCATAGCGACTTGAACATACACATATACATATATATATATATATATATATATATATATATATACATACATACATACATATATACATATACATATATATATATACATACATGCATATGCATACATACATACATATATATATATATACATACATATATATATATATACATATATGCATACATGTATATATACATATATATACACATACATATATACACATACATATACACACACATATATATACACATATATATATATACATGCATACATATATATACATACATATATATACATACATATATATACATACATACATATATATATACATACATATACATATATACATACATATATATACATACATATATATACATATATATACATACATATATATACATATATATACATATTTATATATATATACATACATACATATATATAAACATACATATGCATAAACATCTTCTTCTTCTTCTTCTTCTTCTTCTTGCTCGTCCGTCGGAATCGACGATGACCAAGGTATCAATCAATTCGGCGTCAGGGGTTTGTGGGTCCTGAGATGGCTGATGAGGCCAATCTGTGCTCGGCAGACTCTTCCACACTCTGGACACGTGAAGGCGGTATCGGCAGGCTGTGAACAGGCAGCTCTCTCCTTCCTCCTCTTGCGCTTCTGCTGGTCGTGTGTCATGCGTTGATCCTCTGCCCTGTCGGCTCCTAGGCTGATGACGCAACGCCAGGCCGAACGTTTAGCAGCGCGACTCTCCCAAGACTGGGGGCTGATGTCAAAGTCTTTTAGGGACGTTCTCAGACAGTCTTTATATCGTTTCTTTTGGCCCCCTGCATTCCGCTTTCCCTGGCTGAGTTCCCCATAGAAAAGTTGTTTGGGGATTCGGCTGTCGTGCATGCGATAGACATGGCCTGCCCACCGGAGCTGGGTTTTGCGGATTATGGTGGTGATGGTATGGAGCCGCACGCGCTTCAAGACTTCTGTGTCAGGAATTCTGTCTTGCCAGCGGATGTTGAGAAGATTACGGAGGCATCTGAGGTGGAAGCCATTCAACTGTTTTTCATGTCTTTTATATGGCGTCCAAGTTTCGCAGGCGTAGAGTAGGGTTGTCAGGACGACCGCTCGGTATACTTTCAGTTTGGTTGCGAGTGTAATGCCTCTCCTCTTCCACACATTGTCTCTAAGTCTTCCAAATGCACTGCTCGCTGTGGAGATCCTATGGTTAACCTCAATGTCAATGTTGGCGGTGCGGGAGAGGGTGCTGCCAAGGTAGGTGAATACATAAACATACATATACATAAACATACATATACATACATATATATATACATATATATACATACATATATATATGCATACATATATATACATACATATATACATATATATATGCATACATATGTACATATATATATGCATACATATATGCATACATATATACATATATATACATATGTATATGATAATTGCAACGTCTTGTCAGACGAGTCCAACTCAGTCAGACACTTAAAGTCCATGAGCCCAAAAATGACTTTTTTTTTCGTCCTTCGGTGAATTTCACACGTTCAAGCAAACATCACACTGAAGACGGTCATTGAGATCAATTATTACATGCTCCCAGCATTTCAAGTCTCCGCACGTCACAACTTTTCCATCGGCACAGGACCACTTATATAAACAAATGTCTGCGGGAGTATCTATAAACAGATGATGTTACAGAATCTTAGCTTTGTACGAGAGCTAAGTCTCTCTCTCGGTTCAAAATATTGAGATCCAGCAACAAGCAAGAGCAAGATAGCCTGCAACAAGTTAACCTGCAGACCAGCTTAATGCGGTTACTGGTCTCCCGCTTTATGATTTTTTAAATCAGAGATTTGCTTCTCTTAGAAAGGTTGCCTTCACCATGGCTTACAGGAGTCCTCTCCATCCCAACACACACATACATACACACAAACCCACGCTGTACAAGTTGGCCGTTGACCCCGAAAAAGGTTCATTTGCCCTTTAGAAGGTCTTGTTTTTACTCGTTCAGGGAGACTAGCCATCCTCCCCCCAAACAAGTCTGGTGGGGGTACCAGTTTAGTCGCCGGTGACCCGACCATAAAGTAGGTAGTACTGGGTTACATGGTACAAGTAGCATATGGCATGACCTGACAACATATATATATATATATATATATATACACACATATATATATACACATATATATACACAAAAATATATATACATATATATATACATACATTCATATACATATATATATATACATACATATATATGCATACATATACATATATATATATGCATACATATACATATATATATAGATACATAGACATCTATACATACATATGTACACACATATATATACATATATATACACATATATATACATATATATACATATATATATATACACATATATATGCATATATACACATATATACATACATATACACATATATACATACATATATATATACACACATATACATACATAGATACACAGATAAATATATATATATACATACATGCATATATACTTACATATATACACATACATATATATACATATATATATACATATGCATACATACGTATATATACATATTAATATATATATACATGTATATACGTATAATTATTTTGAAGGACGATTTTAAAAGAAATACGAGACAGAGAGAGAAAAAAAGGAAAGAGAAAGAAGTGAAAAGAAAATAAAGGGGCAGAGATCGACAATAATTAAGTTTTTAAGTTTAAACTACATTAGATTGTAGCGTGTGTGGGGGGGTTAATAAATTCAGCTAGGCGTGGGTGAAGATATAGTAATATAGGGAGGGGGAGGTGGAGATAAAAGGAAGGGGCAAGGGGAGGAGAGGGAATTTCAGTTTTGGATTTTAAGATTTGGCTGTTTATTAAGATTGTTTAGCTGTAAACTGGAGTATATGAATTGATGGGAGGGAGAGAGAGAGGGAGGGAGAGAGAAAGGGTTAGTGTGTGTTTCACATACGTTTGGCAAGGGTTCATTTTCGAATACATTGTGTATTCACTCTTAACTGCCTAAAATAAGTCATTGTCGAATGTACGTTTGGACTTACCGTGGCCACTGCGAGTGTTCGAGAATTAATCCTTGAAAAACGTATGTGAAACGCACACTAACCCTTTCTCTCTCTCTCTCCCTCACATCAATTCATATACTCCAGTGTATAGGTAAGCAATCTTAATAAAAACAGCCAAATCTTAAAACTCAAAAGTTGAAATTCCTCCCCTCTCCTCCCCTTACCCTTCCCTTTTATCTTCCTCTCTCCCCTACCCATATCACTATATCTTCACCCACGCCTAGCTGAATTTACTACCCCCACACACGCTACAATCTAATGTATTTTAAACTTCAAAACTTAATTATTGTCGATCTCCGCCCCCTTATTTTCTCTTCCCTTTTTTCTCTCTCTCGTAAATCGTTCTTCCAAATAATGATAGGCATTTCTCTAAGGTATGACGAGGCTGCTGGATCATAAATATCGTCTGGCAACCGAAACATATGTAACTGAACAGATAAAACGGTAATAAAAATAAAACGCATATTTGCTCTGCAATAGTATTGAGCACTCTCTTCAGGTTTTACTAATTACCATTTTTGCGATATATATATATATATATATATATATATATATATATATATATATATAACTTGAGTTCCTTCAGCCGTAATCGAAACCGAAACCGAAACTTATGATGAATTCTTGGTCAAATTATTTATGACAAGAAATGGAATTAAACGATCCGGATATAAGCGTGATATAGAAAATAACGCACGCTATCGTATTAATATATACATTTTTAAGGGATTGGTGTGCGCGCGTCAGTAATATGTATGCACTCGGTGACATTTTTTAACTATTTAAATTGTTACCATGAATCACGAATTATTCATGGTGAATAATATTAATTTTATTTTTATGTACACGTTACCATTAACTGAAATGTCACCAATTTTCATTGCTTAATATGTCAATATACCCATTTTCATTGCTTAATATGTCAATATACCCAGCAAGGAAAAATACACTAAAATTTAAAATTAATGCTATATTTAATACTTTACACTAGTCCGTGATCCATAATTGAATAAGTTATTATTGTAATAGAAAATATTTTTCCATTTATCAGATATAAATATGGAAAACAAAATAGAATAGACTCAGGCTTAGTTTCGAAAGGAGTGCTATTACATGTACCTTCTCTCATTGGTCACCTTCCTCTCCCGATCTGAACCCGCTTGCTTACTTCGTTTGGTCATACGTCGAGAACATCACCAACATGACCTTCCACAACACCAAAGCCAGCCTGATCGCCGCCATCAGCCGACTTCTCGCCGGCGCTTGTGGAAAAGGCATGCTCCCAGTTCCGGAACTGTATCGAGGCGATGATTGAGGCTAGAGGCAACTACATTGAATAGATGTAAGATCTACTACATAATCAAGTCACATGAATTAGTTATTTTTTTAATAAAATTTTAAAATAAAGCTGTAGTGTTGACTTTATGTTGACGCTTTTACCGTTCCATGCTGTATATATATATATATATATATATATATATATATATATATATATATATATATATATATATATATATATATATATATATATACCTTTCTAATATACTAGCAGTTCAGCCCGGCTTTGCTCGGGCCCTATGTACTGTTCATAAGCATATGTATATATACATTAAAATGTTTGACTCCTGTCCATGTAACCTACATCTAAAATTTCAAGCGTTTAGATCCAAAATTGGCGGAGGAGTTTGGTAGAATCTGCAAAGGTCAACTCTTTCAACTTTGACCTCTGGACAGCCAAATTTTTGCACAAAAACCGATTAAAAAGCTTGATGCATGTTTGAATATCCTTTATGTCAAATATCAAAGTTTTAGATTCAAAATTGGCTGATTAGTTTGTAGAGACCGCAAAGGTCAAATCTTTTGAACTTTGACCCCTTGGCAGCCAACATTTCGGCCAAAAACCGATTAAAAAGCCTACCTCTGAATACACTTTATGTAACATTTCAAATGTTTAGACCAAAAATTGGCTGAGTAATTTGGTAGAGACCGCAGAGATAAAATTTCTTTGACTCCAATTTTGACCACTTAATATTTATTGTTTTGATCCATGTCCAAGTAACCTACACCTAAAATTTCAAGTGTTTAGACCCAAAATTGGCAGAGGAGTTTGGTAGAGTTTTCAAAGGTAAAATTGTTGAACTTTGACCTTTTGGCAACCAAATTTCCGGCCGAAAACCGATTAAATGATTTTCCCATATTTCAACACCCCTATGTCAAATCCCGAGTCTGTAGACTGAAAATTGACAGAGTAGTTTTGTGGGGAAATGTACATACACAGACACACACACAGACAGGCAATTTTACTTTTATATATATATATATATATATATATATATTGTGTACAGAAAGTTGTTAGTTGAGACAGGTCATTGGTACCGTCGGTTTCAAGCCCGATAATAAGGCCCGTTTAAGGTATCCTTATCGAGCTCTCTTCAGCCAATATTCGTCTATATATATATATATATATATATATATATATATATTCGTCTATATATATATATATATATTCGTCTATATATATATATATATATATATATATATTTTTCTTTTAATTTTTTATTTTATCTTATGGGTTCCTATTTATTTTTTATTTTGCTTTTCCGACTTTTTTTTCTGTCGGGTTCTTATGTTACATATGCAAGCAGAGATGCTATCCATTTTATTTATATAATTTATTTATGACACTTTATATACGAGAGTAATTCGACAATTTATTGGCACATAAATTTTCTAAATCTTTAGAGTTATTTACTAATTCCAACAAAATATTACATTATTTCGTAAGCATGTCGATGAAATATTGTACTTATTTTCAGATCAATATTACTTGGGATGTTACAGAGATGAATCACATCGAAAATTACCGAAATCGATGGGACAGATTGGCAGCGTGAAAGAATGCGTTAAGAAATGCAAAAATGCTGGCTATGCATATGGTGGATTACAGGTAGGTGTATTCACGTTTTATATGAATTTCATCAAAAATTACTTAATTATTATAATAAATACTACTACTACTACTACTACTGCTATTGCTAATAATAAAAATAATGAAAACACAGCAAATAGTCATGACTTCTACATTAATAGTAATTACCCAAATAAAAATAAGGTCGGTAATAAAGGAGAAAATGTGATTGCAAAATTACTTTTTAGGAAAAGCCATAACTAATTATACCACAACATTTACACATTAAAGGTAAACTGGCGAAAACATTATATGAGAAAAAGCTGTAGAGTTTAAATGTTTAAACAAAAGATATAGTACTATTATAAAACAATTATGTTGAATTTAAAGAAAGCGGAGGGTCACGTATAGTGGAACAGAAAATCTCAATGCAGGGCAAAAGATGTAGATAACATGTCGGCGCGAAACTAAAAAAAATCAGTTTCGCAAATAAAAAAAAAAATATTTGTCGAAGCACAACAGCGACTTCAATAAAAATTATTTGGGGATGACTGAAACACTAATCTTCTATATTCGTATGAATTTGTTTATTTGTGTGTTGATATTCAGATTAAAACCTTCTTATTTATTTATTCAAAAAGAAAATACAACTTTCTTATATATGGATCGTGGAATTGCATTCACTAGAAAAAGATCTAGCTAATTTGCATATTTTTTAAACATTCATTTTAATTAATTCCCCATTTGCTTGTTTTTTTCGGTTTTCTTATGGGATGATCATCTTTAGTTAACTATTACGTGTAATTATAGTCATGCGGATATTATACATGGTTTATACTCGCGTTATATTTGCGTAAAAAAGTTATAGTAAACAAACCGCTTTCTATATATATATATATATATATATATATATATATATATATATATATGTGTGTGTGTGTGTGTATAAAAATTGCCAAAGAAAGCTCCTCTGCCAGTTTTTGGTGTACAGACATGAAGCTTAATATATAGGGTATTCGAACCCATGCGAAAATTTATGTTTTGGTTTCAACCAGAGGAAATTGGTACAAAAGTGTGAAAATTAAACGACCAACGACGGCATTACGAATATTCATAATAGCGATTGGTTCATGTTTTCATTTTTAGCCTTGCAACTAACATGTCTTCTTAGCTCAGGCATTAACGTCAAAGGAATAAGTAAATCGCAAGCTAAATGTTTTGGTGTTGATTCATTTTTTTAACTTTTAAAACATTATTATATATTGGGCCAAATATAATATGATAAATATGGAATTTTCATTAATCAAAATGTCACATTTGAACGTATTTTACGAACGGGCAATGCGACTGGTTCTAGTGCATTATGTAGTCAAAGTTAAAAAACATATACAGTAGAAACCCGGGATACGGCATTAAAAGTTAGTAACAAATTGTAACACAGTATATAATACACATGTATACAATCTAATAAATTTAAAAATAACACCCTAAGGCGGAGCAAATGCCGTAATCAGGAGCCGGAAAACGTATTTCACATCGTAACCTGAAAAAAACCGTATCATAGGGCCACTGTACAGTGCTAAACACCAAAAAAATTAAAGAAATCTAAAATAAAGAAAATTAATAATGAGTCCACCATACGAAAATATATTTGTGTTATTGGATCAAATTAGGGTCGTCTTAGTTTGTTCAACTTGAAAATTTTTTTTAAATCCGAGGGTAAGAGACATAGAACGGAAAATAAACAATGCATACCGGTGACGTAATATATTAAAGAACTTTGGTTCATTAGATGTTAGACTATGAATTTATTAGCTTAAAAAAACCCCAAAAAAACAAAAAACAAAAAAAAAACAACCGTAAAACAAAAATCAATAAAATAAATCTGACAATTTTCTAGGAAATAAAATACAAACCTTTCTGTGCAACTTTCTTTCCATACGTTTGTTTTATACTGTACATATGTATCAATCTTTTTATAGTATTCAACCCAGTGTTTCTGTGGCAATAAATATAAATTATCTGCTCAAGTAACTAACTGTGATATGATGTGTAAAAATGGCGTCGATATTTGTGGAGGAGTTTGGGCCAACTCGATTTACTCTACTGGTAAGTAAAACGCAATTAACCTATTAAACCCTATTATTCGTATTGCAACTTTAACACTTTAGGCATGTGTAAGTTTTTAATAGGCATTCTTTAGAAAGTTTAATAGATGATTCGTTTTAAACTTTAATAGAGAGTTCGTTATACATAATCCTGATTGAGCACTCGGATTTAAAAGAAATCGTATAGTTTGGGCCAACTCAATTTACTCTACTGGTCAGTAAAACGCAATTAACTTATTAAATACTATTATGCTTATTGCAGTTTTCATACTATTAGATATGTACAAATTTGAAAAAATATTTATAATGTGTAAGTTTTGAAATATTATTTGTTCTTGTTGTAATACAAGTTCCGAAAGAATATTTTTATATAGAAGTTTTAAAAGACGTTTGATACAAACACGTTTGCAATTCAGATTTTTAAGGCGGAGAAAAATGGACTAATATTGTATTTAAAATAAAGTCATACATTTTAACTCTCTTCTTTTCGCATTACTTTTAAGTTAACCGCATTTGTATGAATTTTCAAATATCACAAGGTAATTTGAGGCTGGGGTTCGATTTGTACGATTGGCCGATCAGTCACCTCCAGACTGATGATTGCGCAAAAATGAGCGTGGAAATATGCATAATTAAACATAATTATCTCATTTAAAAGCGTATTGGTGTATGCAATTTGAAATTTAAAAAAAAACTTAGAAATGTGTTCAGAAACACCCATTACAAATAGTTGAATAGTAGACATCTAATATATATATATATATATATATATATATATATATATATATATATATATATATATATATATATTGATGTGCAGTTTGCTTGAAGCATTGTGTGGATATTGTCGCAGACATAACAAGTAAGACATTTACCTAATACAACTGAATAAATATATGTATATATATAAACATATGTGTATGTACTTATTGATTTGTAAATCGCCACTTGTTCTCCTCTACTTTTACCAACAACGACAATATTTCATTCCTCGCATTGTGACAGCCTTCTAAATCTTTACTACACACACACTCACATTATATATATATGTATGTATATATATATATATATATATATATATATATATATATATATATATATATATATATATATCAGAATCCTGTGTCATCGAGTGTTACAAAATATTTTAGCCAGGTAATGATATATAAGACAATCCCAGCCAAAAAGAGAATAGCTCAATATACTTGATAGATCAAATTGTATTTATAGTTTTTTGTTTAATTTTCATTCAGAAAAATATTTTTCCAAGCGGAAATTTTTTTGAATGGACACAAAATGCAAATCAGAGTTTTCCTTAACCCAATGATTTTCGATGTAGACTCATCTCCCCAGAGAAAAAAGGTCATTAGCATTAAATTTATTACAACAAGTAATTATAAGTTATAATTGTACTAATTTGCGAAATACTGCATACATGTTTATACAGATTATATATGTATATATTTTTTAATTTTACAGCAGGTCTGAAAGAACTTGAAGGTAAATATACCAATTGAGTTTTCTGTTATAATGCGATATTATACAGGGTAAGTCCCTAATGTGTTGAAATTGAATTAAGCAAAAACCTATGTGATGATTAAATATATGCTATTGCTATTATCGACACAATTTACTTCTAATGAAACCGTTTCGTAAATTAGTCCGAATTTAATTTATTTTACCTACTAATTGGTGATTTGGTTTCGTAAATAATTTAATAATGAAAAATTTTATGAAGAAATTGTTTTAAAACTTCTGTTAAATATCACATTTTCTTTTTGTTTAATGCAAATAGGTTATAAACGCATAGTTTAAGCAAAATAAATTGGTTTGGACAATTTCTCAATGACATTTCTTTACAATAATTTTGTATTAATAATGATAACAAGTATACTAGTAAATGTTTTATTTACTTTGTATAGAGTGTGAGTATGAGAACAGAAAACGTTTCATTCATCTATTTCAAACTAAAATACATGTTAAATAACTAAATACACGAAGGATGGATTTTTGAAAATATAAAAATAAATGAACCGTTCATTATCATTTAATGATAAAAGTTTTCAAAATGTAATGAGGACAAGATAGAAATATGCCAATAGATGTTGACATGACATCTCGACTCCCCTGTTAAAAGAGGAAGTTTTAAAAGTCAGAATTTTAGACTTTTCGATGAGTCCTTAGATGCGAATGAGTAGAGTAAGCGAGAGTTGTGAACAGAAGGAGTAGACGGAAGCTTATCCTTTCGCTCGTCACTCTAGTAAAGAACTGGTTATCCTAACATGTTGGATACTAGGGCATCAATAACTGGAGTGAGTTTTCGACAGTTTCAAATATTTTAATAAGCTCAAAAACAGTTGCTAAAATATAATCGAGAGAGTTTTATCCGGTTTATAAAAAATCTTGGTGAAAAATTAATTTAACTATTTGTAATTTAAAAAAAACTTACAATAAATTTATATAAATCGATATTCGCAGATCAATATTATATCGGATGCTTCAAAGACGACAGGAGTCGCAAATTACCCACATACGTTGGATCTCCTAACAGTGTAATGGACTGTATAAAGAAATGCAGGAAATCAGGATATCCCTATGCTGGGACACAGGTAGGTAAAGAATTTTTGGATATATATTAAAATATACGCTGAATAACATGATTATATATTTTGTAAATATTTACATTTAGATAGTTAGTACATACAAGATGTCTTATGAATAGATCATTATATATATATATATTTGCAAACGAGGTGATAAAGATGACAAGTTTTTGTGAATATTAATATTTAGGAGGTCCACACACCTGCAGCACAAAGCGTTTTACCTTAACAAATAAACAGATCATTACAAACTATAGCATATATATATATATATATATATATATATATATATGTATATATATATATGTATATATATATGTATGTATGTATGTATATATGTATGTATATATATACGTAAGCCGTGGTGAAGGCAACCTTTCTAGGAGAAGCAAATCTCTGATTTAAAAAACAAAGCGGGAGACCAGTACCCGCATTAAGCTGGTCTACAGTTTAATTTGTTGCTGGCTATCTTGCTCTTGCTTGTTGCTGGATCTCAACATTTTGAACTGAGAGGGAGACTTAGCTGTCGTACAAAGCTAAGACTCTGTAACATCATCTTTGTATAGATACTCCCTCGGGCATTTGGGCTCATGGATTTTAAATGTCTGAGGGAGTGGCACTCGTCTGACAAGACGTTGCAATCATCATGTATATATATGTATATATATATATCTGTATATATGAATATATATGTATATATATATATATATCTATGTATATATGTATATATATATTTTTTTACACAGTGATCACCACTTATCAAGGCCCGGAAGCCACTCAGGGATAAGGGTTATTCCAAGTACATTACGTTAGTGTGGAGATTTGATGAAGTGTTTACTTAAGGGGGCGGTTCATTAGGAATTTATTAACGTTGGACATGAACACATCCAAGTTGTAGTCCGGTGGGAAGCAGGCATACGGAACAGAGATCCACAGACGTGCAGTTCTAAGAAAGAAGCTTTGTTCATGGAATCCACGTTTTGATTTAGGCACAGCTATAGAGTGGGGAAATATTTCACAGTGGATTTAGCTAGACGGGTGTTTTTCGTAAAAGTTTGGCGAGGGGGACCAGAGATTGGAGTTCAGACGAGTACCTACCATGGAAATAACGATAAAACAAGGATAGGCTCGCAACGTCTCTTCTGTGGGAGAGAGCTTGAAGGGTAGAGAACAGGGCATCCCCCACTAAGCCACGAAGTCTATTTTGTACTATGTCAAGGAAGGATAGGCTGTTTTTAGCAGCTCCTGCCCAGATATATGTATATATGTATAT
>NC_136516.1:64727257-64729757 GCF_053919585.1 Euprymna scolopes
TTATAGTAGTGACCTAAATCAAGCTGCTGAGGATAAACGCAAGCACAGAAAGGACAGATTATTAACCAGACACACCCAACCCCACCCCACCACCACTACCTTTATCTGCCCAAATTGCACAAGACAAATTGGGTCTAAGATTGGGCTCTATGCTCACCTGAGGACCTACAGAAGCCACAACGGAGGACAGTCTTACTCGGACACGAGTGACCGCCGATGATGATGTATATTTGTATATATATATGTATATTTGCACATATATATGTATATATGCGTATATATATATAGGTATATATGTATATATATGTATATATATATTTCTTGATTCATATGTATAGATATATGTATATATATGTATATATATGTATATATATATTTATATATATGTACATATATGTTTGTGTTTATCTATGTATATATATGTATATACATGCATTTATATATGTTTATATGTATATATATATACATGTATTTATATGTATATATATATATACGTATATATGTATGTATATATTCCTGTATATGTATATAGGAATATATATATGTATTTATGTATATATATATATATATATATATATATATATGTATGTATGTATTTGTGTATATATATGTATTTGTGTATATATATGTTTATATGTATATATAAATGGAAAAGGGTATTTATTTGCTCAAAGGTTCGTATCTGCCGGAACATTTATTTGCTCAAAGTTTAGTATCTGCCTACCGAGCAAATTAGGCACAAGGCCGATTTTTAATGTGAGGAGTGAAGGGGAAATGGGTACCAACTCCCCGGGGAGTAGGGGAGCTGGATAGTTACAATTTGTATGAAGGGTTGCCCCTCAATTGACCAAGGTCTTATATGTGGGGCTGACCCTACATATGGCCTTTGCTAGCAGTATCTGCCGGAATAGATACTACACTTTGATATTGGCCAAAAGGCCAATATAAAAGTGTATTTATTTGCTCCCCCACCGAGCAAATTAGGCACAAGGCCGAGATTTAATGTGAGGAGTGAAAGGGAAATGGGGACCAACTCCCCGGGTAATAGAGGAGCTAGATAGTGACCATTTGTATGAAGGGTTTCCCCTACACTGACACAGGTCTTATATGTGGGGCTGCCCCCACATATAGTCTTTCCTTGCAGTATTCACCGGACTGATACTACACTTTGGTCTTGGCCAAGAAAAGCGGTATTTATATGCTCCCCCACAGAGCAAATTAGGCACAAGACCGATTTTTAATGTGAGGAGTGAAGGGGAAATGGGGACCAACTCCCCGGGGAGTAGGGGAGCTGGATAGTGACAATTGGTATGAATGACTGCCCCTACGTTGACCAAGGTCTTATATGTGGAGTTGGTATTTATTTGCTTCCCCTCTGATTAAATTAGGCACAAGGCCGTTTTTTAATGTGGAGAGAAAGAGAGGTAGGTGGGATGGAATAGGGGACCAGCTCTCGATGGGTGGGAAATTAGAGCTGGATAGTGACAATTGGTATGAAGGGTTGACCCTACATTGACCAAGGTCTTATATGTGTGGTTGCCCCCACATATGGTCTTTGCTTGCAGTATCTGCCGGAACAGATACTACACTTTGAGATATTAAATCTTTTATTCAGTCAAAAAACGAATATGAACAAAACCCCAGGCCAACTCAAAAGGTGGACAGATGAGGGTCGTTGGTCATCCTCGTAACTCTAGAACTAACAAAAGTTTATCTTAGCTAGAATTTTCTTTCACCATAATACCGCATTCGACCTTTCATACTTGGGGACGTCCTACTTGGCACCCAAATGTTTAAAACATTTTTTATTTCCGTGTAAAAACAAAAAAGATAACAATGATGATACGATAATTCATTTGTGTCGTCTAGTTGATAGACCGTCTGTTTCACTTGGTTTGTAAAAAAAAACTGAGCTCCTGCAGGCTGATCTCTAAGTGGGGATGCTCTATAGATGGGACGAAATGGAGAAAAAAAAATTTTTGTGGGTGAGAGATGGGGAGTTAGTGATTGATTTCTTTCTCTCCAAGATGGGTGAAATTTAGCGTGAGGGGTGAGAAGAAAAAATTGCAGATAAGAAGGGATGGGAATCTTGGAGGCTTCCTACTTGCCAGACCTCCGCTAAATGAGTGCAAAGAGGACTGGGACCAAATTCTAGTTAAGACTAATGGTCACCACTAATAAGAAATTAATATAAACAGCTCTTACGGCAACACCAATTAATCTGCAAAGGTAATCCAAAGAGGCGAAGAGTATTCGGAATCTGGCGAGATATATTGTCACTCAAACGCCAGAGAACACCACACTTTGTTGTTCTCAAAAAGAAATCTTTGATGATGGCATGTGTGACTTCTTCTATTTAGTAAATAATAATAAAGGAGATACCCTCTTTTGTTGAGAAAATAGATTTACGTAGTAAAATATTTGTTTCTTTTAATACTAAGGTTGTGCATCTCGAAAATCTTTAAAAAATGAAAGTTAATTTTATTAATTATTTTAGCAT